>NC_051426.1:30347339-30349839 GCF_015228065.2 Penaeus monodon
CCCTTTCTCCCCCCCCCATGCTTGGAGTACAAACAGCTTCCTCCTAAAATGTTTTTATTCCAATTGATCGTTTTTTACATGATGCTATTATAATAATGACTTTGGGGGAAATTTCCTAAAAGTTCTATTGAATTTCCAAGCCAAGCGACTTGCATTATCTGGCAGCGCGGGAGATTGAAGGGAACTGATATGGTATCATACTGAGAGAGAGAGAGAGAGAGAGAGAGAGAGAGAGAGAGAGAGAGAGAGAGAGAGAGAGAGAGAGAGAGAGAGAGAGAGAGAGAGAGTGAGAGAGAGAGAGAGAGAGAGAGAGAGAGAATGAGAGAGAGATACATAGATAAACAGATAGAGAGAGGGAATATTCATTTGGCAACGTTCAAATCGGACGTTTGTGTGCGGTCAGCCTAGGATGCAAATACCTAACCATATCCGAGGCTTTATCGAGCTTTCGGTAGAGTCGATTCGCCTAGTTTCGCTCTATATCTATTTCCATCTCTGTCGTGCCGCCTCGTGTTCAAGAATCACCCTTTACTACGAAACAGGAGTCAGCTGATGTATCAAACTCTAACGACACAATATAGTTCCATTTTATATTTTATTATTATTTTTTTTCAAGTGCCCTGTCCCACAAGGACGTTGGCGATCATGGATTTCCATGATTTTCTTGGCAATTTAGAGCGGTGGTTTGCCGTTGCCTTCCGCCCGGTGTTTTTATCGAGTCACCATCTCTATTTACCTGGGTCCGGGACCGGCACTGACTGGGGCTGGCTTGGCCACCCAGCGGCTAGGCAGGCAATCGAGGTGAAGTTCCTTGCCCAAGGGAACAACGCGCCGGTCGGTGACTCGAACCCTCGAACTCAGATTGCCGTCGTGACAGTCTTGAGTCCGACGCTCTAACCACTCGGTCACCGCGGCCTCATTTTTTTTTAATCCGAATGTTTCCACTCTCTCACACTTGATAGATATTTATTTCTCTTATGAAAAATAGACAGCGTGGTTTTTGAGTAGTCAATGCACTTCTCACTCGCGAAAAGTATGATAAATTCTTTCATTAATTGCATAATTTCCTTGCCTTAGCCATTTTAATTGAAATTTCCGAGGCTTCTATCTCATTAAAAACAATAAAAAAATGTCTTCGATCTCACAAAAAATATATAAATAAAATCCCGTCAAACTCATTAAAGAAAAGGAAAAAAAAAAAAAAAAAATCGATCTCCCAAGAAAATAAATCTCAAATATCCCAATGTCCCTAAAAATAGCACGTACGTCCCAGCATCGCCTTATCCTTTATCTCGACACTCCCCCTTTAATCATCAACCAAATCCTGTTTTTTTGCAGCTGTTAATTTCCTCCTCCAGCACTAATATCCGTTTTTTTTTCTTTTCTTTTCTGGGACTGTTATTTGTTCGTCTGTCTCCTGTCTCTCATTTTCGTAAACAAATCGACGGACGGAGAGGAATGAGAATGAAAAGTGCGAATCTCCTTTCTTGATTATAGCGTCATTATGTGGGAACCTTTGTTTGCGTTTCCCTTGGTTGGTCTGTGTTGTTGTTTTTTCTCTTTGTTGTTTTATTTGTTTCGTTTTGCTGTCTCTTTTCATTCTCTCTTTCGTTACTTTAATTCCTTTGTACTTAGGTCTTTACTTCTTTTTTTTCCTCCTTTCTTTGTCTATCTATCTACTTATCTATCTATATCTATCTATCCATCCCCTCTCTCTCTGCTAATCTGTTTCTCTGCATCTCCTTTTTCCTTCCTCTCCCTTTCTCCACTTCTTCTTATTCCCTTTTGTCTCCCCCTTTCTTCTGCTTCTCTCCCGAGTCCTGCTTGGTTCGCATGACGCCCCTTCATGACAGGGACTCCAAGGGCTTCATTTCCTGTCCTAATTTACCGTCATGCAGAGCTTCCCTGCTGACGAAGGCCCTGCCAGAAGCTACAGGCGCGTAGTTGCCAAAAAGGACCAGCGGCCAAAATTACAACTAAGATTGCATGATTGCATACTCTCCTTCCTCCGCTGTGTGCAATGTGGTCATGCATTTCCCAGATAGATATGATACACGTCATGTAATAATAATAACGAGGATGATGATGGTGGTGGTGGTGACAATGATAATAATGATGATGATAATAATGATAATAGTAATGATAATGATGATGACGATGATAACAATAATAATAATAAAAAAAAAACTGAGTAAGTATATGAACAAATAAATAAATAGAGAAATGGAAATAGCAAAAGAGTTGAAAGTTTAAGTTTGCGTGTCGGTACAGGAAAGACTGGTGGGGGAAACGGACTTACTTTCTTTCATTAACTTTTTTTTTCGCGGATTAAGAACCAGTCTATTGGATTCTTGCGCGAGATTTCACGGCTCTGCTTGTATCCTGCTTTAATGCTTGCTTGCCATTAGTTGACTCTCAATGGGAAAAGTGCAAAAAGGGGTTTGAGGTGGATAGTGTCTTAAGCATGAAATGAAAAAAAGAAAAGACAGTATGAGAAAAA
>NC_051426.1:30351406-30365724 GCF_015228065.2 Penaeus monodon
GGGCCTTTCTCCTGGCCATCCTGCCTACTCTCTCCTCACCCCCCCATTGCAAAGGCAGGTCAGGGAAGGCAGTGGGAAGACAACCTTTAGTCTGTCTTTTAAGCCTGAAAAAGGGGGATGCAGGTGCCACCGGGTCCAGAAGGCCACTCATATTTTAGCTTGCAAAAAAAGCCCCCAGATAGAGTCCAAGTAGATCTCCTTAGTACCCCAAAAGGCATAGAGCTTCCCCCAAAGGTTGCCCCCGAGGTAGCCAGCACCTGCAAATGGACCTTATTTTTGGCCATCAACAGTCTCTGGGAAGCAATGACTGTGATCAGGTGGCTGGTGAACACAGGACGGGGTGACCTTTGGTTTGAGGGCAAAGCGTCGACAAGAGGCGTTTGCCCCCCGGGGCCCAGGCTGGGGGGGGAAAAAACCAAGCCCAGGCCTGGGGAAAAAAAAAAAGACAAAAAAAATAAAAAAAAGAGAGATTTTAAAAAGGAAACTTGATCACGAAAACAAAAAAAAAAAGAGCCCAAAAAAAATTTGATTAAAAAATAAATGTTAAGAGTTTTGGGGTATTGAAATTTGGGCTTCATGTTTTTCCTGTGAATGTTTAGTGTTCAGTTTTTAAGTTTTCGAAAATACATAAAAAATTTCACAAAACAAAAAATAAAAGACACTCAGGGAAAAAGTATTCATTAGTTAACATTTTCCCTTCCTAAGTTTCTTGTGAAAAAATTTTTCTTTTAATTAACATCAATATGGTCTTTTTTTCCCTCTTTATAAAAAAAAATACTTTAAAATATGAAAAAATTTATACTGCATGGGGAAAAAAGTATTAAAAATAAAAGAAGAATTATCACTATCTAAAAAAATTAATGAAAAAAATATTTTTTCTTAACTGATTGGAATGGCTTTTTTGCTTTCTTTCATAAAAAAACCTACTTGAAATCAAGTCCCTTTTTTTTTAAAATTTTAAAAAAATTCAATAAAAAAAAAAAAATTTTTTTAAAAGTTTTTGAAATTCAATACTTTTTTTGGAAAAAAAAATTTATATAAAAAAATTTTTTATTTAAAAAGGGAAAAGGAAGAAAGGGGGGGGAAGAAAGGAAACCATTACCAAAATAAAAGGAATTAAAATTGGGAAAAAAAATTTTTTTTTGCCTTTTGTGAAGAAGTTTTTCCCTTTTTAATTTTAATTTAATTAATAAAATTTTTCCAGAGGCAAAGGAGGAGGAGGAGAGGGAGAGAAAGGGAAAGGAGGAGAAGGGAGAGGAGAGAGAGAGGAAGGAGGGAGAGAGAGGAGAGAAAGAAAAGAGAGAGAGAAGAGAGAGGAGAGAGGGGAAAAAGGGGAGAGAGAGAGAAGGGGGAAAAGGAGGAGGAAGAGGGGGGGGGGGGGGAGGGAAAAAGGGGGGGGAAAAAAGAAGAAAAAAGAATAAAAGAATAAAAAAAAAAAAAAATAAAAAGGGGAATAAAAAAAAAAAAAGGGAATAAAAAAAAAAAAGGAAGCAGAGGAAGAAAAAAAATGCAAGAAAGAACTTGCAAAAAAAATTTTGTAATTGTTTGGTTAAAAATACCCACACAACTCAAGGATCTTTTTGGGGGGTGGAAAAAAATCTTAATTTATCAAACACCCCTTGATTATGCTAAAACTGGTAAAATCTAACATATATCAGTCGGGCCACACTAAAATTTTACCAAAAAATTCCCATACCAAAGCATAGTCTCTAAATATAACCCACTTTTTTAAATAATTAAAAAACCCTAAACAGTAACAAAGGTAAAAAAGAAAAAGTACCGGGAAAGTTATTTACCTAAAGCAAAATATGTAATACAGGTTAAACCTTGCTTTCCATATAAAAGTCCAAAAATACCATTACCGGGTAATTTTTTTTCATGCCCTAGCTCTCAAATTTTCCACCCCCTATTACCAATTTTACCCCTTATTTTGCATTTCCCTTTTTGGACTCTAAAAGGAGCGTGTAAAACGGCTCCTGATAAAAAAAGTGTCAGTAAAGTAACCTAAAATCTAGTGTTAACAAGGAACTATCACTCAGTAGCAGTGACAGATTCATAAGGCTCAGCCAGATTTGCAACTTTATAAAGCCATAAAATTCTAATTGTGATAAAAAAAAAAAAAAATTGTAAAAATATCAATTCTGGACTATAACTGTAGCAGTATTAATGTAAAATATGTAGCCTGATGTTCTGGCTAAATCTGAGCTAATATAGTACAGAGATTACATAGTCTACAGTAGTGTAGGATTTATATTACAATATTTTACAAAATTATTACATATGAGACATGAAGTGCAGATAAGCTTTGATGATGGATTCAAGAATTTTAAGAAACTGTTTAGTTCAGAGTACAATGGGTAAAATATTGGGAAAAAAATCAATATTTCATCTAGTTTTTAATAAAAAAACAGAGCTAATGAGCCAACACCATATTCTGCACAAAAGGCTTTCACTGATGTATCCCTACTTTTTTTTTCTTTTTTTTTTTAAGCGCCCTGTCCCACAAGGACGTTGGCGATCATGGATTTCCATGATTTTCTTGGCGATTTAGAGCGGTGGTTTGCCGTTGCCTTCCGCCCGGGTTTTTTCGAGTCCCATCTCTATTTCCCCGTGTCTGGGACGGGATGAATTGGGGCGGCTTGCCCCCCAGGGGCTAGGTGGAAATCGAGGTGAATTCCCTTCCCAAAAGGAACAACGCCCCGGCCGGGACTCAAAACCCCGATGGGGAATATGCCAGTAATCAAATACTTTCCAAAAAAAAATCAACTCTAGTTTCCCTGAATCCCTATTTTGTACAAATAAAAGGAAAGAAACAATAAATTTTATCTTAAAATGATGCCCAGAATTTTTCAAAGTCAATAAAATTTAAACCCTCTGGGGCCCATGTAGTGAGTTTTTAGAGCATGGGATCAAGACTGTCACGACGGCAATCGGTTCGAGGTTTGAGGGTTCGGCCCCCTTTTTTCCCTTTGGCAAGGAATTTCACCTTGATTGCCTACCTCCCCACTGGGTGGGCAAGCCAGCCCAAGTCGTGCGGGCCCCAACCCCGGGTAAAATAGAAGGGTTGGTGTAAAAAAAGGACCCACCCCACAAAAGATTTTTGCCAAACCTGTCATGGTGACCCCAAAAAAGAAGGGAAAAGCTAAAAAAAGAAAGGAAAAAAAGAAGAAAGAAAAACAAAAGACAAAAATAACCTTGACTACATTATGCAACCACTGTCTTAATCCTAACCCCATTATACATGATGTGTGAGGTGCCAATAGTCCACAGCTATAGAATATCCCTCCACTTTGTATAATACCATGCCTTGAGGAGTACCACACAAAATAATATACAAAAATGATAAAATGTAATTGGTTGCTGAACTTTACAGAATATATTTCATTAAACTGAAATAAAACATTCTTACAGTCAAACATGGAATCTTTACCCTAATTGCCAACAAGAAAAGCAGTTTAGATCAGCATTTCATTTCTTTTCTACTTTAAGAGGGGAATATCTATGGAATCCTATGCCATGGCCAAAGAATTTAAAACAATCTGCTGACTCAAAGAAAAGGAAGTGGAAGATGTTCTGAACCTACTAATTATCTTTATTTGCTTTCACTTGTACATATACTAATCTTTTCACTAGGCTGCTACTGGCCTGGTCTCTCCTTGGGAATAAGATGTATACAAAATAGCACAATCTGTACAGGCAATAAATTTTTTTTCAAAACCCCCTACAAACAAAAAACATGTACAAGAGAATAAGGGTTTATAAAAAAAAGGGAAGAAAAAGAAAAGAAAAAGATAAGGAGAAGTTTATGAAAAAGAAGAAAAGGGATTCCGAAAATCATGAAATACGCCCCCTGCATCTTTCAAGAAAAGTAAAAAATTTCGAGAAAATTTTTTTTAATTCCTAAATATTTTTTATTACAAAGCAAAACCCAAAGACACAAAAACAAAATCACCCAAAATCAGTTAAATTTAAAGGGGAACCAAAAATTCAAAGTAAAATTAGATATAAACACAGGAGTTTCACAAATACCTAAAACTTCATGAAAGCTCTGCTTGGAGCTACAAAAGAAGGTGAAGTTTTCAGCTGAAGCAGTCACACCTTTTGCTAAGATCTGTCCAGGAAAAATCAATGGAATATGAGTAAAAGACACATGGCTAGAATCAAATGGACATGGAACTAGTTCTACATTGAGCCTATGGTCATTTTTATCTAATTTCTCCAACACGTGCCAGACCATAATTCACTGATAAAAAAGAAGAAGAAGAAGAAGAAGAAAAAGAAATATGATGAGAGCTACACAACTTTCTTTTAGTGAAAAAAAGAAACAACACTATACAGATCTAAGAAAATCACAATGCATAATTTGAATGCAGCACATACACGATTTTCTAGTACTGAGAATTACTTTTATACTCCCTATAATCATCTATCAAAAGCATATAGTGATGTGCTAGATGCACTAAAATAAGTATTTAGGTTTGCTTGTAAACATTTCTGTGAAAAATATGAGCCTCAGACATAAACCCCACCCTTAAAAAAAGGACTTGGGAAATTTTGCTATTGTATTTGGTTTAAAAAATATTTATACTGACAGTATCATGTGATTGGTTTTTATAAGGATATTAGTATCAAGCTTACAGTATGAAATATCATTAAAAGTAAAGGCAACCAATACTGCCTGTTTGTAAAGCTAACAGTGCAAACATTATTTGTTTGAACAAGTACTGCTTCTTACAGGTAGTTTTGTAAGATAAACAAAAAAAGAAGAAGACAATTCTTCAAACATCAAAATTTGTAGTGCAATACAGTACTGCTGTCTTGGTGACAGCATAATGAATGGTGTGAATAACTTAATTGTATTAATATTGAACAAATTTAAAAGGTTAATAAATTTTTTAAAAATAACGTCTATAAATGAAACTGGCAAAAATACCCAAAAAATGGTGCCATTTAAGTTATCATTAGTAAAATTTTTTTACCCAAAACCCAACAATTGCCCTAGTACAGATATTACACAACAGTACACAAGATAATCACTTATATCTACTCTAATTCCATTCACACAAAAAACAAGTTGCATTTTAGTAATCAATCTGTCCTGCATTCTCATTCAAGTGCTATTAAACAAAGGGCCCACATATTTTAAGGTTTAAAAGTAGTACCACTTGCTAACCTCTGGACATTAGTACGTTTAGCTGTAAAATGGGGTGGCTGTTAAAGGTTTCCCTAATAAGCTTACAGCTTTACTGAAAAATCAGGGTTTTGAAATTTCTCAGAATATTACATTTTACTATTGCTTATCTCATATTAACCTGACAGCCATGGCATGTACATACACGCCCACTGTGAGTTTACTTTATTAATTGTTTTTAAACATAGACGGCTACACTTGTACTAAGTCACCAATGAGCCAATTACGAGTACTGCCTGCCTCGCCCTTTTCGTTGATATACGAAAATATTTTACGTTATCTTATTTTGCTGAGAGAGAGAGAGAGAGAGAGAGAGAGAGAGAGAGAGAGAGAGAGAGAGAGAGAGAGTGCTGCATTTTCTCGGCGGCAACCGGTTAAGGTTTTAGTATGTGACTTCCTGTATTACAAATATATTTAATATTTGGGTTATAATATGAGTACCTAATGTAGTTAGTCATATCCTGTATGCAAGGATTATCCTAAAAGTATTTGAATATGACATACAAAGGGATGTAGCTCCACATTCAACAAATAATTGTCTTTAGTCTACAAAATAAAATGAGTGTATAAATGGGTACTGTGTTGGATTGAATACTTTATCATTTGGGGTATAAGTTTTTAATGTCTATTCAAATTTTTTTTTTTTTGTATTTTATATATATATAATTAATATTTTAATAATTAAAATATAATTAATATATTTTTACTAATATAAAATATATATAAAATATATAAAATATATTTTATAATATTATTTTATATATCTAAATATATTTATATATATATTCATATATATTTAAAATATATATTTTATATATTAAAATTATATATTAAAATATAATAAAATAATATAAAAATATAAAATATATATAATATAAAATATATTTTAAAATATAAAATTTTCTATTAATAAATATATAATATTATAAATTTTATATTATATATTATATTATTAAATTTTTTATATATATTATATATATAATATATATATTTTTAATTATATTTTATAATATAATTATTAAAATTTTATATATATACATACAAAAAAAAAGAATGAATAGAACTTAAAAACTATATCCCAAATGATAAAGTATTAAACCACACAGTCCCCATTTATCATCATTTTTTTTTGTAGATAAAAAAATTATTTGTTAATTGGATACATCCCTTTGTATGTCATATTCAAATACTTTTAGGATAATCCTTGCATACAGGATATGACTAACTACATTAGGTACTCATATTATAACCCAAATATTAAATATATTTGTAATACAGGAAGTCACATACTAAAACCTAACCGGGTTGCCCCCGAAAAAAGCACACTCTCTCTCTCTTCCTCTCTTCTCTCTCTCTCTCTCTCTCTCTCTTCTCTCTCAGCAAAATAAAAACGAAAATTTTTTCGTATTCAACGAAAAGGGCGGGGCGGGCCAGTACCGAAAGGGGCTCTTTGGGGATTAGTAAAAGTGTACCCTTTTCTAGTTTAAAAAAAATTAAAAAAGTAAATCACATGGGGTGATGTACAGCCATGGTGTCAGGTTAATATGAGATAAGCAATAGTAAAATGTAATATTCTGAGTAATACTACAACCATGATATTACAGTACTAGCTGTATAGCTTATTATGGAACCTTTATACAGCCAGCCCAATATACAGCAAAAACCCTGTCTAATGCCCAGGGTTGGGTGGGTACATTTTTAAACCTTAAAAGGGGGGGGCCCTTGTTTAATAGCATTGAATGAGAATGCGGACGATTGTTTACTAAATGCAACTTGTTTTTTGTGTAAAGGGAAATTGGAGTAATATATATTATTTGTGTACTGTGGTAATTCGTAGTCTACTGGCAGTATGTGTTGGTTTGGGTAAAAAAAATTATACTAATGATAACATTAATGGCACCATTTATTGAGAGTATTTTTGCCAGTTATCATTTATAGACGTTATCTTTCAAAATATATATACTCTTTTAAAGTTATGTTCAATATTAATACAATTAAGTTATTCACACCATTCATTATGCTGTCACCAAGACAGCAGTACTGTATTGCACTACAAATTTTGATGTTTGAAGAATTGTCTTCTTCTTTTTTTGTTTATCTTACAAAACTACCTGTAAGAAGCAGTACTTGTTCAAACAAATAATGTTTGCACTGTTAGCTTTACAAACAGGCAGTATTGGTTGCCTTTACTTTTAATGATATTTCATACTGTAAGCTTGATACTAATATCCTTATAGAGAGCCTAATATCACAGTGATACTGTCAGTATGATACTTTAAACCTAATACAATAGCTAAGATTGCCAGAGTCTCTTCTTTTAACGGTAGGTTCATGTCTGAGGCTCATATTTTTCACAGAAATGTTTACAAGCAAACCTAAATACTTATTTTAGTGCATCTAGCACATCACTATATGCTTTTGATAGATGATTATAGGGAGTATAAAAGTAATTCTCAGTACTAGAAAATCGTGTATGTGCTGCATTCAAATTATGCATTGTGATTTTCTTAGATCTGTATGTGTTGTTCTTTTTTCACTAAAGAAAGTTGTGTAGTTTCATATTTTTTTTCTCTTTTTTTTTCTTTTTTTACAGTAATTATTTTGGGGCAGGTTGGAGAAAAGAAAAAAAATGACCATAGGCTCAATGTAGAACTAGTTCCATGTCCATTTGATTCTAGCCATGTGTCTTTTACTCATATTCCATTGATTTTTCCTGGACAGATCTTAGCAAAAGGTGTGACTGCTTCAGCTGAAAACTTCACCTTCTTTTGTAGCTCCAAGCAGAGCTTTCATGAAGTTTTAGGTATTTGTGAAACTCCTGTGTTTATATCTAATTTTACTTTTTAGAATTATTGGATTCCTTTAAATTTAACTGATTTTGGTGTGATTTTGTTGTGTGTCAGTTATGGAGCTTGCATTGTCAATAGAAAATACTTAGGAATTAAAGGAAATTTCTCGAAGATTGTTAGCTTTTTGCTTGAAAGATGCAGAGGGCAGTAGTTCATGGAATTACGGAATACCTTCTTTTTTTCCCTAAAACTTTCCTTCTCTTCTCTTCTTCTTTTTCTTCTCCTTTTCCTGTTTATAAATCCTCTATTCATCTTGTACAGTGATAGTTTGTAGAGTGGTCTTGAAAACAAGCTTATTGCCTGTACAGATTGTGCTATTTTGTATACATCTTATTCCCAAGGAGAGACCAGGCCAGTAGCAGCCTAGTGAAAAGATTAGTATATGTACAAGTGAAAGCAAATAAAGATAATTAGTAGGTTCAGAACATCTTCCACTTCCTTTTTTTTTGAGTCAGAGATTTTTTTTAAATTCGGGGCCATGCAAGGTTTCCATAATATTCCCTCTTAAGTAGAAAAGAAATGAAATGCTGATCTAAACTGCTTTTCTTGTTGGCAATTAGGGTAAAGATTCCATGTTTGACTGTAAGAATGTTTTATTTCAGTTTAATGAAATATATTCTGTAAAGTTCAGCAACCAATTACATTTTATCATTTTTGTATATTATTTTGTGTGGTCTCCTCAAGGCATGGTATTTTTAAAAAGTGGGGGGATATTCTATAGCTGGGACTTTGGCACCTCACAATCAGTAAATGGGTTAGGTTAAGACAGGGGTTGCATATGGTAGAAGGTTTTTTTTTGTCTTTTTTTTTTTTTCTTTTTTTTTCTTCTTTTTTCTTAGCTTTATCCCATTTTTTTTAAGGGGTCACCTGATAGGTTTGGCAAAATCTTTTGTGCTGGATGCCTTTTTTTGACACCAACCCTTTATTTACCCGGGTTGGGGGACCACACTGCCCGGGGGGTGGTTGCCCACCAGTGGCGAGGTAGGCAATCAAGGTGAAGTTCCTGGCCCAATGGAACAAAGCGGGGCCAACCCCTCAAAAAAAAACCCCGAACCGATTGCCGTCGTGACAGTCTTGAGTGCGATGCTCTAACCACTCAGCTACAGTGGCCTCAGAGGGTTAAATTCATATGACTTTGAAAATTCTGGACATCACTTGTAATGATAAAATTCATTGTTTCTTTCTCTTCTTAGTTTGTACAAAATTAGGCATTCAGGAATCTAGAAGTGTGATTTTATGGAAAGTATTTGATCTACTGGCATATTCACATCGAGGGTTCGAGTCACCGGCCGGCGCGTTGTTCCCTTGGGCAAGGAACTTCACCTCGATTGCCTACCTCCCGCTGGGGGCAAGCCAGCCAAGTCACCCAGCCCAGAACGGGTAAATAGAATGGTGACCGATAAAAAACCCCGGGGGAAAGGGCAACGCAAAAACCGCTCTAAATCGCCAAGAAAATCATGGAAATCCATGATCGCCAACGTCCTTGTGGGACAGGGCGCTTAAAAAAAAAAAGAAAAAAAAAGTAGGGATACATCAGTGAAAGCCTTTTGTGCAGAATATGGTGTTGGCTCATTAGCTCTGTATATTAAAAACTAGATGAAATATTGATTTTTTTCCCAATATTTTACCCATTGTACTCTGCACTTCATGTCTCATATGTAATAATTTTGTAAAATATTGTAATATAAATCCTACACTACTGTAGACTATGTAATCTCTGTACTATATTAGCTCAGATTTAGCCAGAACATCAGGCTACATATTTTACATTAATACTGCTACAGTTATAGTCCAGAATTTATATTTTTACAATTTTTTTTTTTTTTACACAATTGAATTTTTTGGGTTTTAAAGTGCAAAACTGGTGAGCCCTTTTGAACTGCACGTATGAGGAGTTTCCTTGTTAACACTAGATTTTAGGTTACTTTACTGACACTTTTCTTTCATTCAGGAGCCTGTTCACACGCTCACTTCAGAGCCAAAAGCAAAAGCAAAAAAAGGGGTAAAAATTTGGGGGAAAAGGGGATGAAATTTGAGAGCGAGGGCATGAAAAAAAATTACCCCATAATGTGATTTCTGTGACTTTTTCATGGAATGCAAGGTGTTAACCCGTGTTCAATTTTTCTTATAGAGTAAGTATATTTCCCGGTACTATGTTTCTTTTTCACCTGCTCTGTTACTGTTTTGGATTTTTTTAATTATATTAAAAAAGTGGCTTATATTTAGAGACTATAGCTTTGGTATGGATATGATGTGGTAAATTATATGTGGCCCCTGGACGAAAATGTGTAGTATGTACCATTTTTTAGCATAGACAAGGGACTGTCTTGATAAGGTTTTGGTATCTGGTTTTTTCCCCCCCAAATAGTGACCCTTGAGATTGGGTGGGGATTTTTGCCAAACAATTACAATTTTTTTTTGCTATAGTTCTTTGACTTGCTTTTTTTTTCTCTGCTTTTTTTTCTTTTTCTTTTTTTTCCTCTTTTTTTTCTTTTTTTTCCCCTTTTTATCTTTTATTCTTTTATTCTTTTTTTCTTTTTTTTCTTTTCCCTTCCTCCTCTTCCCCCTCCTTCCTCCTTTCTCTCTCCTTCTCTCCCCTCTTCTTCTTTCCCCTTCTCCTTCTCTCCTCCTTTTCTCTCTCTCTCTCTCTCTCTCTCTCTCTCTTCTTCTCTCTCTTCCTCTCCTCTTTTTCTCTCTCCCCTCTCTCTCTTCCCCCTGTTTTGTATTATTATTTTTATTTTTATTATTATTATTTTTATTTTTATTATTATATTATTTAAAAGAGGGGAAATAACTTGACATTACACAAGAGGAAGAAAAAAAATCTTTGTTTTTAAATTTTGAAATTTTCCCTTTTTTTTTTGGTACATGGTTTCCAATAAGGTAATACTTTCCGCCCAAAAAGCAAAAAATTTCAGTCCATTTCCACATATTTCAAAGTAAAAGACAATAGTTTTTTTGATATGAATGTTTTTTTTCCAAAAAAAAATCATTGGGAAGTTTGCATATATTTTTTTGCTATTTTGACTAACTTTTATCTAATGTAATGTTATATAAAAAAAAAATTTTACTGGCAATAAAACTATATGATCAGTGTTTGGTTTGTTGGATAAATAAAAGCAAAAAAAACCATTCCCCGTGACTCAGTTGAAGATAAATATTAAATTTTACACAATTTATACTTTAGGGATAGTATAAAATTTTAATCTTTATTGGGAATCTTTTTCCCCATGCAGATCACAATTTTCATATGAATGTATTTGAATGATTCATTTAAAAGGTAGGGTAAATAAAAAGACAATAATTGATTTAATTCACTATGAAAACATTTTTTAACAGAAACAGTCAAAAAGATGGAGGGAGGGGTAGAATGACTACAGCTCATATAGAGTGCTTTTATTGTTTTTTATTCCTCAAATTTTTTCTGTACTCTTTTCTTTGAAGACTTCAAACACAGAACAGGCAACACATATCACCAGGGAAACCACATGCAAGCCATATTTTTAAGTACACAAAACTCTTAACTTTATATTTCCCAATCATTTCTTGGGTCTCTTTTTTATTTTTGTTTTCTGGACAAATTTTTTAGACATTCTCTCTTTCTTTTTTTATTTATTTGCTTTTCCCCTTTCCCCAGCCATGGTGGTGTGGTGTTCCTCCACCCCGACCCGGGCATCGGTGGTGCAGAACGCCTCATTGTCGATGCAGCTTTTGCCCCCAAACGCAAAGGTCACCAGGTCACTGTGTTCCCCCAGCCACCATGATCACAGTCATTTCTTCCAGAGCTGTTTTGGCCAAAATAGAGGCCATTGTGAGGTGGGCTGCTACCTCGGTCAACCTTTGGCAAGCTCTATGCTCTTTGGGCCCACATAAGGATATCTATTTGGCACTCATCTGGTGCTTTTTGCAAGCTAGATATGAGGTGGCTTGTGGACCAGGTGGCACCTATCCCCTTTTAGGGTTAAGAGACAGATAAGGTTTTTCTTTACTGCCACTTCCCTGACTGCTTTAGCAATGGGGGGTAGGAGAGAGTAGGCAGGGTGGCCGGGGAAAGGCCAAGGAGGGGGTGGGGGGGAAGGGGGGGGGGGAGAAGGAGGTGGGGGGAAAAGGAAAAAAGAGGGGGAGGAGAAGGAATAAGAAAGAGACAGATTGAAGCCCAGAAGGCACGAAGAAGAGAAAAACAATGAAAAAAAGGGTAGGACAAGAAGAGAAGACGGAAGAAAAAGGAGAGGCCCAAGTCCCCCTTTAAGGAAATCATACCCCTTCATCCCAGACAAAGGGGGGGGGTGGAAACTGGACAGGCTATTGCCAAATCCTGCAACAGCCCTTTTACAGCTGGATCTTCAAGGAGACTTTTAAAACCTTAAGGGAATCTTTTTTTGTTTTATTCTAGATGTGTTCCCCCGCTCTTTGTCACACGTTTCTGACCAAGAATTCTTTTAAGCACCGTAAAAAACTTGATTATTTTGGGGGATTTTGCTTTGGAGTATAAGATATTGTCTTCCTATTTTTCTCTCTCTTTTTTTAGTCTTCTTGTATGTCATGCCCCCCCTTCCTCTCTTCCCTTTTTTTAAAATTAAATATCCTTTATTTTTTGGTTGCGGAACACCCCCCGGGGGTTACACCCTTGACTTTGAGAAGTTCAAAACCCTTTAGTCCCTTTCTCTTGAGGGTGTGGGACTGGACACATCCTGCCCCGCTTCCCTAAAACCCATCCCTTTCTCTCCTAACCGTTAGAGGAAGAACCCACCAGGCCCTTTAGGCATAAGGTTTATGGGGGGACTAGGTGACAGTGGCCAAGACCCCCCAAATCAGAAAAGGGGAATCCTGTTCCCTCTCAGACCTCCCTTTCCCCCGCCCCCAATTATCCTCAAGGATTCTCCCTTGTAGTACGGGGGTTAGATCCGTGTTAGGAAAATGTCCAGCATCGGGAAGCTTGAGTACATGCCTCCCCCTTGGATCTTGATCGAGGGTATTCCCTACGGTCACCCCCAGAGCCCCAAGGTGTCCGCTGCGAGTAGCAAAGGGGACTATGTAACCCAGAAGCTGAGCATTTTGGCATTTTCCCTCTCGAGCAATGGCCTTGGGCCCCCTGTGTACACGCGGGAGGGGGCCTCGGAGACAGTTGTGCAGGGGGTTTAAGGGTTCTCCTCCCCCCGGGAAGGGGATTTTTTGCAGGGCCATGGGGGGGTTGGCCAGGGTTTCCCAAAGGAGGCAAGGGACTGGGGGCTAAGGGACGGGTAGGGGCCTCCGGAATTCCCGT
Source organism: Penaeus monodon (assembly GCF_015228065.2). NCBI lineage: Eukaryota > Metazoa > Arthropoda > Malacostraca > Decapoda > Penaeidae > Penaeus > Penaeus monodon. Next base: position 30,364,710 of record NC_051426.1, read on the forward strand.
CAGAAGTTTGAGGGCAGCTAGACAGGGTGGTGAAGGGGGATGGGAGGGTCAGAAAAACTTGTTTAGGTACAGTTGGAAAACTAAGTGAGTGAGGAGAAAATAAAAAATTGGAAAAAAAAAAAAATATTGAGTTGTGAGAAAAACAGAATTTTTTAAAATTAAAAATGCCAATGAAAAGCTAAGAAAAATTATTCAGAAAGGAAAAATTGGGATGAGAGAGGAAAAAAATTGTGATTGGAAAAAAAAGGGAAAAAAAAAAAAAAAAAAATCGACTGTGATTTTGCCCCAAAAGAAAAAAAGATAAAATTTTGTATATTTGTATATTTTATATTTTTAGATTGTAAAATGACTAAAACTTTTTTTTTGCTTTGCATTTTTTATTGTTTTATTATGAAATTATCAGTTATCATAGTAGAAATCAGACAGTAATGTTTTTTTATTACTTTCATAATTTTTTTTACCATTATTTGCATATCATTGATATAAAACAATAGATCATTTTTTTTACTGTTATTTTTCATTATTTTTTTTTATTAGATAAAATCAGTTTTCTTATGAATTTTTTGATTATATATATTTATATTTTTCATTTTGTGATTTCAGTATGAAAAATATTAGCAAAAAAAGATTATAAACTATTTTATTATTTCAATGATCCGTATGGGAAAAATATACCTGGGGTGCGCCTTCCCAAAGGACTTTATCAACATAAAAATTCAAAATTTTTATGGTGCTGCATCACAAATGTTTAAATAAGCCAGGGATGGAATGTTGCCACCTGGTGAGTCTACGGAAAAGATAGGAGACGACAAGATACTGACTGCTACTGATTCATCATTAAAATATTGAATTTTCAAGCTTCTAGTATTATAATTCCAATTTAAATTTAAACTTTTTCAAAAGATTTCTGGGTGGGCTTCTGTTATACTTCAGGAATGAAATCAAAAAGGAATTTTTTTTTTTTGGTTAAGAAAATTTTTTTTTTAAAAAAACCCTTTTTTGGGTTTTTTTTTGG
>NC_051426.1:30365824-30370824 GCF_015228065.2 Penaeus monodon
ATATGGAAATGTAAAAGGTCGCGTGAAAAAGGGACATAAATACGGTAAACATAAAAGCCAAAGAAAAGGACAATAAAAATAATAAAAATGTAAGGAAGAAAACAAAGAAATGCGACAAATCAGAATAACATAAAAAAAAAAAAACAAAAAAACATAACGATAAATACACACACAAAAAAAACACACAAAGAAAGGGAATAAATGAACAAATGAACAAACAAACCGAAAAAAAAGAAATTTTAGAATGAAAGCTTAGTTTTCAGTACAGAAAGAAGCTTAAGGACGAAAGTAAGGTACTTTTAAGGTATCTGTTGATGATGGCGAAACCTTTTTCGAATAACTGGCAACCCTGACTATTGCGGAATGCGTCTGTCATTCGTTATATAATTTGTTGTTCTTTATACAGCGGTAGGTGTGTGTTTGTATTTTGTTTGTGTGTGTATTTGTGTGTGTGTGTGTGTGTGTGTGTGTGTGTGTGTGTGTGTGTGTGTGTGTGTGTGTGTGTGTGTGTGTGTGTTTTGTGTCTTGTGTTTGTCCGTGTGTGTGTTCGTATGGTTGTGAGTGTGCTTTTGCTTATGTTCACCTCTATATCTATGTGAACGCTATGAGCATGCATCGTCTCAACTTTTTTTTATTTCATTTCGGTCCCCCTTTCGTGATCACAAGGACCGTTCGTCAATTTTTTAATGCTAATTCTCCTGCCTGATGTTGCGTCCGTGCAAAATTGCACTGAAAATTCTTGATCCTTCTCGCGAAAAAATGTAAAAGACTAACTTAGAGGAGGCTTCCAGTGCTTAGAGTGTGTGTATCCTGTTTCAAGCAAAGACTATGCACACATGATAGACGTGTGTAAACATGCCGTACACGAGGGATAATGGTGGACGTACATAGGGTTGTGTGTGTGTGTGTGTGTGTGTGTGTGTGTGTGTTGTGTGTGTGTGTGTGTGTGTGTTGTGTGTGTGTGTGTGTGTGTGTGTGTGTGTGTGTGTGTGTGTGTGTGTAAGCGTGTGCGTGTGCGTGTGTGTGTGTGAGCGTAAGTTTGTGAATTGTGCATGTGAATGTAAGTGTGTGTGTGAGAATGTGTGTGTGAGTGTGAATATGTGGATGTGTGGATGTGAGTGAATGAGAGTGTGTGAGCTTGCGTGGATTTGAGTTTGTTTTTGCAACATCTCATTCACATCAGAACATATTCTATGCACGCAGCCGGGTCGATGGTAAATTTATATACACGGCTGAAGATAAAAGGAGGTAAACAGAGCAGGAGGAGGAGGAGGAGGAGGAAGAGGAGGAGGAGGAGGAGGAGGAGGAGGAGGAGGAGGAGGAGGAGGGCAGGAGGAGGGGTGGAGGGAGGAGGAGGAGGAGGAAGAGAAGTGGGTGAGGAAGAGGGAGAGGTGGAGGAGAAGAGGAGGAGGAGAAGAAGAGGAGGAGGAGGAGGAGGAGGAGGAGGAGGAGGAGGAGGAGGAGGAGGAGGAGGAGGAGGAGGAGCAGAAGAAGAAGGAGGTGGAGAAAAAGAATGATGATGATGATGATGATGATGATGATGATGATGATGATGATGATGATGATGATGATGATGATGATGATGATGATGAGGAGGAGGAGGAGGAGGAGGAGTAGGGGAGAATAATAATAAAATAATAATAATAATAATAATAATAATAATAATAATAATGAGGAGAAGGAGGAGGAGGAGGAGGAGGAGGATGAGGATGAGGGGAGGATGAGGGGGAGGGGGAGGGGGAGGGGGAGGAGAAGGAGGAGGAGGAGAAGAATAGAGAGATGAAAGAGAGGAAGAAGAAGAACAAGCAGGAGGAAGAGAAGGAGAAGGAGAAAAGAAGAAAGATAAGAAGAAACAGAAAGAGAAGAAAAAGAAGAAGAGAGAAGAAAGAGAAGAACAAGAACAAGAACAAGAAGAAAAAAGAAAGAAAGAAACCAGAGCACGCAAGAGGAGCCAGCTGTTTCCAAGCTCTCCCTGCAGTTGCGAGGCACCATCTGCAAGACGCGACCATCTGTCACACACGTTCCACCGCAAAAGATGCAACGTCTCGGAAGGTAATAGCTGGGGTTTAGAGACCTGGAACAGACGCAGATCTCTCGCATGCAGGCCCTCGCTGGTGGGCCTCCGAAGAATGTGCTAAGTGGGAGAACTTGAAGCCATTTTTTTTTATTTTTGATTTTTATTTTTAATTTTTTTTTTTTTTTTTTTTGGGGGGGGGCTTGCTCGAAGTCTGTGGGGATTTTTTTTTTGAGAGAGAGAGAGAGGGGAGGAAAGGGAGAGGGAGAGAGGGAGGGAGGGAGGGAGGGGGGGAGGAAGGAGGGAGGGTGGGTGGGTGGTGAGAGAGAGAGAGAGAGAGAGAGAGAGAGAGAGAGAGAGAGAGAGAGAGAGAGAGAGGAGAGAGAGAGGAGAGAGGGAGAGAGAGAAGACGGAGAGAGAGAGAGAGAGAGAGAGAGAGAGAGAGAGAGAGAGAGATTGAGAAAGAGAGAGGGAAGGAGAGAGAAAGAGAGAGAAAGAGAGAGAAAGAGAGAGAAAGAGAGAGAAAGAGAGAGAGAGAGAGAGAGAGAGAGAGAGAGAGAGAGAGAGAGAGAGAGAGAGAGAGGGAAGGAGATAGAGATAGAGAGACAGAGATAGAGAGAGATTAAAATTTAAAAGTCTGGTTTAAGGAAAGTAGAGATCTAGATTTTCGTTACAGGAAATATCTGTAAAAAAGAGAGAGAGAGAAAAAAGAATCCCATATTTGTTTTACGAAAATATATTTAAAAGACATTAATTTCATATCTTTTACTTTAACTAATGTCAGCTTTTCACATCAGGTTTTTTTCTATATGTTTTTAAAATTACTATCAAACATTTCTTCACACTAATATTTTTTAAAAAATATTTACTATCCTTCAAATGTATTTTTTCGCATCAATTTTTTTTTTTTTTTTTTTTTTTTTTTTGCCTGTCAAGTACTTTTTTACCTTATCTTTTTCGACAATCATCATCCAATTATTCACATCGACATTTCAAAACAATCTTTCATATATATTTCGACTGGGGTCACGCTGAAGGCTGATAGCGTATAGTTACGGGAAACGAATAACTATATGAGTGAGAAAGAGAGAGAGAGAGAGAGAGAGAGAGAGAAGAGGAGAGAAGAGAACGAGGAGGAGGAGAGAGAGAGAGATGGGGAGAGAGTGAGAGAGAGAGAGGAGGGGAGAGGAGGGGGGAGGGAAAGGGGAGAGAGAGAAAGAGGAGAGAGAGAGAGGGGAGAAGAGGATGAGAGGAGGAGTGGGAGGAGGAGAGAGGAAGAGAGGGGAGAGAGAGAGGAGAGGGGAGAGAGAGAGGGAGGAGAGAGAGAGAGAGAAGAAAAGAGAGGAGAGAGGAGAGAGAGAGAAGGGGAAGAGAGGAGAGAGAGAGAGAGAGAGAGAGAGAGAGAGAGAGAGAGAGAAGATTGTCAGGATTCCAAAAAAAGGCGAGCCAAAATGGAACGAACTCTTGGCCGCGGGGCTAAAATTATTGGTGAGAAATTGGCTTGTGTGAAGAGGTAATGGAGGGGGGGGAGGGGAGGGGAGATGGGAGTTATAGAGGGGGAAGGGAAGGTGGGTGAGGGTGTGAAGGAGGGAGAGGAAGGGGAGGGAGGGTGTGAAAGAGGGAGAGAGGGGGAGGGAAGTAGGGTGAAAGAGGGAGGAGGGGAGGGGTGAAGGGGTGGGGGAGTGAAAGGGGAAGAGGGGAAGATGAGGTGAAAATGAGGGGGGGCAATGGGGTGAAATGAAGGGGGGGGGAGCGATACGGGCTATGGTCAAGGGGATGGAGAAAGGAGGAAAGAATTGGCTTGTACGAAAAGCTAATGGCCGTGGGGGGAGGGGGCGGAGGGAGGGAGGGGAAGTTGGGGAAGGGGTGTTAAAAGAGGGGAAGGTGGGGAGGAAGGTTGGAAAATGAGCGTTAAACGAGGAGGGAGGCGCAGTCGGGATAAAAGACGAGGATAGAGGGGGGCAAAAGAAAGAGGTGATATTGATAAAAGAGAGAAGGATGGGGGGGGGGGCGATAGATATGGAAAGTAGGGGTGGGGGGGGGTGAGGGTGAAAGTAGGAGGGAAGTGATGAGCTTATCGGAGGGGAAAGGAGTGAGGGGATGGGGAGGATTTGCCTCATATGAAGGTGATGCTTAGAAGGAGAGAGAGAGAGTGGGAAGAGAGAGATGGAGAGGTGACGATAAAAGGAAGGGGGAGAGGAGACGATAGTAAAAAAAGATGGACAGGGCAATATAGGGTAAGAGAGATAAGGGATAAGGTTTTGGGAAGTGTAGGGGGGGGGAGGGAGAGGAGGAAAGGAGAGGATGGGGGGAGGGAGAGGAGGGAAGGAGAGGATGGGGGAGAGGGAGAGGAGGGAAGGAGAGGATGGGGGGGAGGGAGAGGAGGGAAGGGAGAGGATGGGGGAGAGGGAGAGGAGGGAAGGAGAGGATGGGGGAGAGGGAGAGGAGGGAAGGAGAGGATGAGGGAGAGGATTTAACCCTGTGTGAAGCGAGGGTTGAGAGGGAGAGGGAGAGGGTAAAGCAAGAGTGAGGATAAGGAGAGGGATAAAGAGAGCCCCTGGATAGCACCGTGTTGGACTAAATCGCAGGATAAAAGGGTTGGATAAGAAGTTGCCCTGCGATAGAGAAACAAAGAGAAAAATAACACAGAAAGGACGGATCGAATAAGTGATAATAAGATATAAGATGAGAAAGCTTATATCAACCTTCTAAACATCAAATGACAGCCGAAAGGACGCTTATCCTAAACATACAAAACAAGATAATAACCCCTTAAGATAACCTCTTAAGTGCAGAATAACCGACTCTTATGCTAAACTTATGATTAAGATAATAATAAAAAAAAATCAGGGTGATAAGAAAGATTAAATAAACAAGACATGATAAGACAGATGAAATAAACAAGACACAATAAGAAATATGAAAAAACGACATAATAAGAAAGACAAAATATACCAGATATGATAAGAAAGATAAAATAAAGGAG
>NC_051426.1:30373324-30375824 GCF_015228065.2 Penaeus monodon
AATTAGTGTTTTGTGGAGCGCTTATCATGCATGATACCCGTGCTTGGGAGAGAAAATGATAAAAAAAAGTGAAGTGTCTGATTCTCAGTTCGCTGCTGAATAAATGTTCGAGTTCGCGATAGATTTCCGCTCCCCGCTAGTGTTTTCTGCATAATGTATTCAGTCATTTTCTTTCCTACAAGGGTCTTCATTTCCATCCAACACGATTTTATGCCCGACACCTTCTATCTTAATAATAACGAAACTGATAATAAATATCGCACGGTGACGAGTGGAACATATTGAGGTAAATATGATGATTGGAATCGAAAACGTAAATAAAAGCCGATAATTATTCTCTTTCATCTCACGTATATAAAGATGATAATTACGCTCTTTCATCTATGGTCATGGGTTTTGTTTATAATGTTCCTTATCTTTTATGCGAATCTATGTTATATGAGGTTAGATATTAGATAACTCGAGTCGATGCATTATAAAGAATGAAATAGCGGAAGTTCGTTAATTTCTTCCCTTACGTAACGTCTTATTATAAAAATCTAATGTTTGTAAAAGCCATATGAGCGTCTATAGTGCTTCCAAATCCAGAAAAGAAAAGAAAAACTGGCAACTCGTTTCATATTCTGGAGTACTCCGATTCGTTTTTTTTTATTATTATCATTCTAATTAGCTGACAATTTAAACTTATATTTACGTATGTTTGGCATTTCAAGTATTCATATACAATATTTTCTATTGCCTTTCAGCAATGTATCAATATTATCACTATTTTCGGAAGAGAGAATTGGCTAATCGGAGTACTCCAGAGCTGAAGGTAAGTTGCCAGTTTTTCTTTTCCTGAAATTTCACGGAGTAAAATCAGTTTTCGAATCGCGCGAGGCTCTTGGCTTAAGCAAAGGAACAAACGATATATTTCCGAAGTAAAAATATAACTGGTCAAAAAAAAAAAAAAATCTGAACTGGTTGTGTTTAGTAATATTTCCACAATTACAAAGAGAGAGAGAAAGAAAGAGCAGAGGCAGTGTTAAAGACAAAAATTGCGTAATCGGTTCAAAAGAAACTTACAGTATGTTACCCACGTTGCATGAAATATGATGGCAAAAGGAGAGAGCAAGGTTTTAAATGTTTTAGATTTCATGCAAAAAAAAAAAATATAGATGACATTTTTTAAAACTAAACATATATTCCTATTTGTCTGTAATAAAAAATATGAAATAAATAAATAAATAGGTAAATAAACAAACAAACAAATAAATAAATAAAACGAAACAACGGGAGGTGAAACCTCCTCCCCCCCCCCCGACCCCAACGTTACTTATAACCTGAATAGCAAACGTCAATGTTGCAACATTCCATAAGGCTACAATTTTAAGAAAAGCCAAAGTATCTGGAGGTAAACATATCTCTCGAAAACTGAGACTTATACCAAAAGTGGCTTATGGATCGTATACATATGGAATTACCGGTTAGATAAAGAAAGTATTTGTTCAGATAACGTAAGGTGTGTACATATATATGTCAACGTAAATTTCACAAACCGTGGCGATCTTTCCGTTTGTCGAACGTAAAATCAAAGGGATACCGAGTCATTCGTTTACCACAAAAACCTATTTCGCCTGATTAGATATCAACAAATATAATACAACTATTAGAACATAATGTAAGCTAAATACATACGTCACGTGGTTATATATCAACAAATTCCGGAATATAAAATGTACTAACTTCATGTCATCTATTTATATAAAAATCAGTAATTAAGATATCATATGTACTAGCATATAATTTTATTGGTCAACGGCTGATTGCATCTAAATCCCAAGAAGAAAACACGTATATATAAAGACTTTACGTTTCTGCCTCGTAAAAGTGTCGAATGGGGGGGGGGGGGGTGACAGGAGAGTGTCAGAGACCAGGAGTGTGGAGGGAAGCTGGGGATTTCAGAGTTACTGTTTTTATGATCAATTTCAGCACAATCTTATTTAGATTGTTACCAAAATTACCATATATTTGAGTGTCTTATGTATTACTTTGTTCAGGGACGGAACTTATAACTTATAAGGGAGTGGGAGATGCTCCCTTCGCCCCCCACCCCCCCTCGCCCCCCAGGGTCCGCCACTGAAATGTAGCGAAACGGACACGGCCAGAATAACCAACTGGAATCCTTTTATGCAATATATTCAGTTCCTTGCGTGATACGTGCACACAAAAAAGCACCCGGATTTATTTATAGATTTCCCCCCAAAACTCACATCATGGCATTTCCCTGAGAGAGAGAGAGAGAGAGAGAGAGAGAGAGAGAGAGAGAAGAGAGAGAGAGAGAGAGAGAGAGAGAGAGAGAGAGAGAGAGAGAGAGAGGAAGAGAGAGAGAGAGAGAGAAGAGAGAGAGAGAGAGAGAGAGAGAGAGAGAGAGAGAGAGAGAGAGAGAGAGAGAGAGAGAGAGAGAGAGAGAGAGAGAGAGACGTACGCACATGAGGTACTATTTTCAGTTCATTTCGGT
>NC_051426.1:30393324-30398324 GCF_015228065.2 Penaeus monodon
GCATCTCTGTCCATCTAACCCGCGATCTATACGAATGCAGCCGAGCCATTTTTCTCTGCAGCAATGGCCAGGCGATTTTTTGACAGGACACGGAATAGCGTTGTCACAAGCAGGTAAAAGTGCGTGTGTGGGAGTGGGCCAGCTGCGGACGAGCGGGTCAAGGGAAGAGACCCCAAAGCAGGTCATTGCAGGACGAGCAGGGCGAAACTGAGGACGCATCTGCAGTGACCAGGCAAGAATGTACCTTGGGGTACAATGGTGGATGTAAAAGTGTAGTTATGGTCGGTAAACACATGTAAGGGAATGTGTGTGTGTGTGCGTCCGCGCGCGCGTGTGTATACGTATGTACATGTCTGTGAATATAAATTTAAATGTTTATATCCGTACAAATATTGCAGATGGATATATCGACGGAAAGACATGAAGAAAAAAGCATTAACGTGTACATAGAACATGGAAAAATCCTCACTCTTAAAATAGACTCCTAAGGTAATAAAAAATGAATACCAGTCCACTCGACACACATCGCATAAACATAGCGCCATAGCCGTCGGGAGGGAGGGGGGGGGGTGAGGAGGAACACTGGGATTTGCGGTTTGTTAACCTCATATCTAATAAATACCTATATGAAGCGCCAAAATAAACCTTTTAATCCTACGCGGCGCGAGACGAAAAGCATCGCAGGAGCTCTCTCGCTAAAAAGAATCCTAAACTATTTTCCCACCACGAGGATCCCCCTGCACCCCCTCCTTCCAAAAATCCTGCCTGCGCTCCTGCATAAAGGTACCCACTTTCCTCTCGATTTCGCCGTTCTCTTTTGCACCAGGGAACGGCACTTATTATATCCGTTCCTCCTCCTCCTCTCTCTCTCTAACACCTCACCGGGGCGCAGGGGGGAGGGGGAGAGGTGGCGCTTCTCCGATATCTTGGAAGGAAGCTCAAGACATCTTCTGAGAGCTTCTGTGTACCGCAAGGTAATGTAATCTAAATTGCATTGGGGAACATTTCGGACGGTCTTTTCCCCCACTCGTTTTTCGGGTCCTTTTTTTGTGTGTGTGTTTCTCTCTCTCTCTGTCTCCGTTTCCCTTTCTCCCCTCTCCCCAATCTCTCTCTCTCTCCGTCTTCTTTTTTGCCTTTCTGTTTCTCTCTCTCTCTCTCTCTTTCCTTCCCCCTCCCTCTCTCTCCCTATGAAGGCAATAGCATCAAACCACACGCCTAACACACACACTAATAGTCACGAGGCCCCAACCACCGTTTAATGTCACTAATCATTTGACCAAACGACTACCTTACGGCCATACCCTTGTACAGTATACTAACGGCAAATTCCTTTTTAAAGTTACCTCGGCTCTCAAGTCCGTTCCCTATATCAGACTACTAGCTCCTTCTCTCTCTCTATTTCTTTTTTTATATATAAATTAATTCACGTCTGACCACGGCTTCCTCTGAAACTCACACCAAGAGGCGATCGGGTGAGAGGAGAGCGAATACTACATGCATCAGCATTCAATCAATTGGGACTGAGTCATCAGCCACGCTCCAGATTTGTGTCGCTCTGTCTGTCTGCCTGTCCGTCTCTCTCTTTTTCTCGGCCTCTGTCTCTGTCTGTCTGTCTGTCTCTTTTTCTCTCTGTCTCTGTTTGTCTGTCTTTTGTCTCTCTCCCTCTTTTTGACTTCACAGAGAAAATAAGGAAAAAAGGCAATCGAGAGGGAAAGAGAGAGAGAGAGAGAGAGAGAGAGAGAGAGAGAGAGAGAGAGAGAGAGAGAGAGAGAGAGAGAGAGAGAGAGAGAGAGAGAGAGAGAGAGAGAGAGAGAGAGAGAGAGAGAGAGAGAGAGAGGTATTTATTCTATACACAAACATAAAAATCTGACTTACTCCATATAACAAAAAAAAAAAAAAAAAAAAAGTTTCAACATAAGATTGTCGAAGGTGCGTGAGAAACTACATATGTGGAGGCAAATTTGTTGAATTGTAAAAATATTATTCTTTTTTTTTTCAAAGATTACAGGAATATCTTATCGAACATTCAGGAATACCGCACAGAAGCCCTGCATGTCTTAACTTGTCTTAACACTGGAATAAAAAAGGAAATATATCTCGACAAAAGACACAAGAATCCAGGCTAACATAACAAAACAAACTTACTATCTCCGGCTCAACAACTCAAGAAAACTCTCGCTGTCTCTTAAGCAATCACTCGTAAATTTACTCCCTCCACTCAGTCAAACAACCGAAGCCAAGTGCATTACTCCGGAAATCAGTCGAGTTTTCTTCCTTTTCAGAAAAAGAAAGATAGAAAAAAAGGAAAAAAGTTTCTCGAAGCGGTTCACTTCAACTGTTTATGCAGTTTACGGTAGCGAATCTTCGGGATTTTATTTCCGGTTTACATCGTAGCTGGTTCTTGTCTCTACAACTTCGACGAAATGAGTTAAAAATTCCCCTTAAACTAAGAGAGGCTTTTTTAATTATTTATTTGTTGAGCAAAGAATTTTTTACAAGCAAAATCCATACACACAACAACAGTATCGACAAAATTCCAGAAATAACAGGTAAAATCCCTGCTTCTTTTCCTAACACTTCACAGCTTCACAACCTCAGAATGACGAAATGAGTAAAATAAATAAATAAACAAACAACAACAAAAATTATGATAATGATAATATATATATTTTAATAATAAAATAAAAATAAAAAATAAAATGACAGATATAGACACTGATACTTTATAAAACAAATGTAATCGGCCTCCGTCGTGTCCGAATTCCCTGAACCTAGCTTCGATTCCAACACTACGACATGTTCGAATCCCCTGGTTCCGACGTTAATTTCAAAATTACGCCGCGTTTGAATCTCCTGATCTCAGAGTCGATTTCAACACCACGACATGTTCGAATCTCCTGACCCTGGCGTCAATTCCAATACCACGCCGTGTTCAAATCCCCTGACCCGCTGCGTTCGAATCCCCTGACCACGTCGCGTTCGAATCCCTGACTCCGGCGTCGATTCCGGCACTGCATCGCGTTCGAATCCCTGACTCCGGCGTCGATTCCGGCACTGCATCGCGTTCGAATCCCCTGACCCCGGCGTCGATTCCAACATTGCATCGCGTCCGAATCCCCTGCCCACGCCGCGTCCGAATCCCCTGCCCACGCCGCGTCCGAATCCCCTGACCCCGGCGTCGTCGATTCCAACACCACGGTTAAGAGGATTCGCGACCTTAATGGATACGCCAACTGCCTCGATCCTCCGCCGGCTGCTCTCACAATACGTCCAACTTCCCCGATTTGAATTTCAGCGCTCGGAAATTATTGCCGTAATTGCGTTGCTCTGTGAGAGGTATTTATTATCTCTGTGTTTGGGGGTGGGAAAAGAGTGCTAATTAGATAATTAATTAGATAATTAACCTTTAAGGAAGCGCAGTTAGGCTGAAAGTCTAAATTGCAGTTGGAGTTCTGACGCGTCGATGTGTTTTTTGCTTTTGTGTGTTAAAGTGTGCTGATTTGTGTATGCTAATGTGTGTGTGTATGTCTATTAATGCGTGTGTGTGTGTGTGTGTGTGTGTGTGTGTGTGTGTGTGTGTGTGTGTGTGTGTGTGTGTGTGTGTGTGTGTGTGTGTGTGTGTGTGTGAGTGTGTGAGTGTGTGAGTTTGTGAGTGTTTGTGTGTGTGTGGTTTATGTGTGTGTTAATGTGTGTATGCTAATATGTGTGTTAATATGTATATGTGTATCTGTTAATATGTGTGTCTGCTAATGAATGTGTATATATGTGTTAATGTATGTGTATGTATCTGTTGATATGTAAAAAAAAAAAAAAAAAAAAAAAAAAAAAAAAAAAAAAAAAAAAAAAAAAAAAACAGACATATGCCAAGTCTATATAAGCCACTTTTTTACACATACGAAACACAACAGTTTATTCACGCTCTGCAGAACATACAAATGTCAGACAGGATACGAGAAACCGGTCAACAGTCTCTGCTTGCCATTCCTGCTCGACGCTACTTTCTTTTAAGACGAAGCCACACTCTGCGACGTAGAACCAAGGTGATGGTTTGTTCTGCTTAAGGTGTCTCTACAAGACGATGCAGTAACTCTGGTTCTCTCTCTCTATCTATCTCTCTCTTTCTTCCTCTATGTCCTTCTCCCCTTTCTCTCTCTCTCTCTCTCTCTCAATCTCTCTTTCTTTCCATGTCCCTTCCCTTCTTCTCTCTTCTCTTTCTTCTTCTTCTTCTCTCTCCCTCTCTCATTCTCATTTTATTTCTCTCTCTCTCTCTCTTGCTTACTCTCTCTCCTTTTTTCTCTTTCTCTCTATTGATTGCTCTCTCGCCCTTTCTCCCTCTCTCTTTCTGTCGGTCTCCCCCCCCTCTCTCTCTCTTGCTCTCCCTCCCTCCCTCCCTCCCTCCCTCCCTGGCGTGTGAACTTAACGGATATTATTGAGGAGAAAGATACAGGTTCAGTCACAGAATCTAAAGCTTTATTTGAAGTATCTGGATTCACTAAGTCCTTTTGAAAGCACGTTTGTAATCTCTTCACTCCTTTTCATCACAGGCAGAAGAGTTTAACTGAGGTCGATCTCGTGAGGAATGTCCAATTGCTTTCAAAATACATGCGGATGGTTTCTTCTATAAGAGAGAGAAAAAGAAGAGAAGAAAAAAAATGAACTAGGAGAATTTTTACTAAAATAATTGCCCTTTTCCTGAAGTTCTTGTTGGTCAAAAGAATTTTTTAATGATTTAAGACGTGGTTTTACTTTCTAGGTTCCGTTGGTCAGTCGAACATATATCTTTCTAATTTGGTTCCATCTCATCCTGATGGTCAGTAGAATACAAAAATAAATAAATAGATAAATAAATAATAATAATAATAAACAAATATATAAACAAATAAATAAAAAAATAAACTGGTCAAAACTAGCTTCACTTTAGCTCCGTGGCTCATAAAAAATAGAGAAATACGGCAAACTGATTCCATCCCAACTACATCTGACCAATAACAAGAAAGGAA
>NC_051426.1:30405824-30408324 GCF_015228065.2 Penaeus monodon
ATAGTATATATATATATATACTGTATATATTATATATTATATATATATATGTATATATATATGATATATATGTAGTATATTATATGTATTATATTATATGTTATATAAAATGTATATATATTATGTATATATTATATATTATATATATATGTATAATATATTATATATAATATTATATATATATATATAATAATGTATATATATATGATATATATATATGTATATATATATGTATAATTATATTATGTATATATATATCATAATATTATATATATATACTATATATATATATATTTTATATATATATATATATCTATATTTTATATTATGAGAAGAGAGAGAGAGAGAGACGAGAGAGAGAGAGAGAGAGAGAGAGAGAAAGAGAGAAAGAGAGAAAGGTGGAGGTAGGGTCCCAAGTTTATCTTGAAAAACTTGGTTTGCGACATTAGTCTAAAAACACTTCTGTACACTCTACATCTAAAAAAATCTGACAAACATAACATTTAAACTCAAAGAAAAAAAAAGAAAGAAAAGAAAAGAAAAACATGTTACAGACAGAGATAGACAAAATAAGGTAAAAACAGAATGAAGAAATCTTACCAGGTAGAGACGATATGAATTCGCGGTCGGACGAGTCAGCCCTGGAAAAGATGATAATAATATTAGCACGGCAGGAATTCCCTCCTTACTTTTCATCAATTTATCAATTAATTTCCCTATTGATTCATTTATCTATCCACTTAGGCAGCTAGTTTCAGCAAGATAGATTAATCAAAGGAAAAAATATAACAGATAAACGTTGGATAAACACCAAATTCTACAAAAAAAAAAGATGTTGAGGGTACGTAACCCCTCTCTGTATTCGCCCATCACAACATAATCCAACTTTGCGCATTATTCTCGGATTAAATATCCAGATTCGTTCCCAACCAATTAATCCATTCGTCCACTTATTCAAGAAGTATATAAAAAAAATATCAAATAAATATCAAATAAACGTCAGTTACGACAACAACTACAAAAAAAAAGTCAGTGTGTACGCAATGTTAGTAGGTACGTAACCCCTCTCTGGTATTCGCCCATCGCAAACTTCGAAACAGAATTAGAAACACGAAAGAAGAGAGCGCTGCGCATAATTTTCGGATCAAACTTCAGCGTCATATCCGAAGTCCGGTTAAGTTCCGTGTATCCCAAATGAGATAAATCAACTGAACATTACGTCTCTACAAGATCGGAATGAGTGATTTTTTCCGCCAAGTTTGCCAATTAAGATTAACAGGACATGGCGATGGTAAAGTTCAACTCTGCGAAACAATATGCAAATCAGACAGATATCATATATCTATTGTAACATACTGTATTAGATATTTCAGTGACAAATTTAAATGTCATATACCTTATAAATAAATTCAATGGTTACCCTTCTTTGTGTTACAATTTTGCAAAGAAAATCTTTATTGTTACTGTTAAAAAAATATATTAACAATGCTGTCATTACAACTATGATTAATTGATGATGATGATGATAATGAAACTTATAATCGTTATTGTTATTGTTATCATTATCAATATTTTTTTTATTATTATCATTATTGCTATTATCATTAGCATCATCATTATCATCATCGTCATCATCATCATCATCGTCGTCATCATCGTCATTATGGTTGTTAATGATAATGATAATGATGACGACAATGATGATAATGAAAATTATAATGATGATAATGATAATGATGATAAGATGATAATGATAAGATGATAATGATATTGATGATAATGATAATAATGGTGATGATAATAACGTTCGTACTAATATTTAATGATAAATCATCCCTTTTAAGATAATTCCCCCAAAATCATCCCTTTTAAGATAATTTTCCCCCAAAATCATCCCTTTTAAGATAATTCCCCCTAAATCATCCCTTTTAAGATAATTCCCCCTAAATCATCCCTTTTAAGATAATTCCCCCTAAATCATCCCTTTTAAGATAATTCCCCCAAAATCGCCCCTTTTAAGATAATTCCCCAAAATCATCCCTTTTAAGATAATTCCCCCTAAATCATCCCTTTTAAGATAATTCCCCCAAAATCGCCCCTTTTAAGATAATTCCCCAAATTCATCCCTTTTAAGATAATTCCCCCTAAATCATCCCTTTTAAGATAATTCCCCAAGGCTAACATCTCGATATATCCCGCATCCCATTGGCAGGGTGATCGCACCCCTTTCCCAAAATTCCTAAATTGCAGTATCATCTTCTAGTGAATATATCTGCCTTTATTCAGTCAATCTCACTCTGGTATTTACACAGGCGAATGACGTAATGCCGAAGGACAAAAAAAAAATCCATTGAAAAAAGAAAATCAGAATAAAATAAATACGATGACTCCAGAAAAGAAAGAAAGAAAGAAAAAAACAATGACTCCTTCGGCGTCACATGGTAAACAATCGAGTCTTCATTGTAACACGAAACCGCCAATCTATTAAGTAAAATCAACA
>NC_051426.1:30428324-30430824 GCF_015228065.2 Penaeus monodon
ACTAAAACCTCACTTTCCTTCAAGGTTACATGAGGAATAACTCAGGTCGTAAATACACGCTGTTATGCCTTATTCCCTTCCGATACGTGTTCCTGATGAAACTCATGCGGTTAACCTCTCTCATAACGTACTAAGATCGGTTACATCACGTGTCTTATACATTCTTGAGGAGATATTCTTCCCCTCAGCTTTATTCTTGGTGTTGGAATAATCTTGCCGATCTCGAATGTGAATTGCGAGGTAATTCATTTATTTTCGGCGGAACGTGAATTGCACTTATTTCTATGGCGTGGCATATCATTTCTTCCCTTTTTCTTTCCCTCCGTGTTATTGGTGATATATTTCCTACCTTTCCTTACATTTCTTTGCGTGATTAACGTAACTATTTTCTTCGTTCCGAAGGGGGATTTAGCGAGGTTTTCTTGTTTCCTGTTTCTTGATACATTGTTATTATACCTATTATGGCCCCTCCCGGCTTGACTTACGTGTCACCTTACAATTTTCTTGGTCTTATAATGCGTGTCTTGTACTTCTGCTTCCCTCTGCTCACTTTCTCTCCCTTTTCTCTTTCTTTCTCTTGTCTCTCTCTCTCTCTCTCTCTCTCTCTCTCTCTCTCTCTCTCTCTCTCTCTCTCTCTCTTTCTCTCTCTCTCTCCCTCCCTCTCTCTCTCGCTGTCTCTCGCTCTGTCTCTGTCTCTCTCACTTTCCCCCTCCCCCCTCTTCTCTCTCTCTCTCTCTCTTTCTCTCTCTCTCTCTCGCTGTCTCTCGCTCTGTCTCTGTCTCTCTCACTTTCCCCCTCCCCCCTCTTCTGTCTCTCTCTCTCTCGCTCTTCCTCTGCCTGTCTGTCTGTCTCTGTCTACGTCTCTCTCTCTCTCTCTCTCTCTCTCTCTCTCTCTCTCTCTCTCTTTCTCTCTCTCTCTCTCCCAGTGTATACGTGCATGTATATATCTGCGTGTGTCTATGTCTATACATGCGCGACCAGATGAGTACGTGTGCGTGCGTGCCCGCGAGCGTCTACGTGCGTGCGTGCATGCCTTCCCCGCGGACCCATCGCTCCCGAAGGCCTCCGGGAAGAAACCGAGAGGAAATACCTCCATTTTTTCCCCTTTTACCGCCGCAATATCGCCTCCAGATGAGCCTCCCTCTTTGGCAGCAAATAAAACACCAGAACCAAGCAGGGCAAGCGGGCCATTCGCTCGCTGATAAAAGTTCTCGATCAATTGATAGTCCCTCAGAGCAGCTCGATGCGACGGCCTCTATCAATCATCAGGTAGAGTTTTTATTTTTTATTTATTTTTTTTTTTTTCTTAAAAACGAAAAACAAAGTGGGTCTCTCGTTGTGATGTTTCTTATGATTTTTTTTTCTTATTTCCTTCGTCTCTTTTCTATTTCTCTTTTTTTCCGTGTGTTCTCTACTGTCTTCACTAATCGCTGCTTCTCCCTCTCTATCGGTATCTATTCTCCTCCATCTCCTCTCCCTTTACATCTTCGCCGAAAACTTGTCCTTTATACAACTCTTTTCTTCTGTTTACTCTCCTCCTCCTCTCCTCCTCCATCTCTCTCTCCATCTTTTCTCGTCTCTCTCCTTCTCCATCTCGCCTCTTCCACCTCCTTTCCTTCGTCTACCCCGCACCTCCTCCTCCATCTCTGTATCTCCTACACCTCATCTCCTTCTCCAACTGCTCTCCATCATCAATTCCTTCTTTTCTCCTCCTCATCTCCTCTCCCTCTCTGCTTCTTCACCCCCACCATCATCTCCTTTCTATCATCATTTCCCTTTCTTCCCCTCCTCCATCTCCCCTATATCTCCATTTCCCTCTCTCCTCCTCCTCCTCCATCTCTTCTCTGTCTCCATCTCCCTCTCTTCTCCTCCTCCATCTCCTCACCTTCCCTATCTTTCCTCCTCCTCCATCGCCTCTCTATCACCATTTCCCTCTCTCCTCCTCCTCCTCCATCTCCTCTCTATCTCCATCTCCACCTCCGTCTTTTCTTTACGCTTTAGTCCCTGCAACGATTTTCTCTGAGATGCACAGAAAGGGTTTAACAGCATCGAGCAATCAGTGTATTATTGAAAAATCTTTCGATAAAATGCAGTTATTCGTGTACCTTATTTCGTGGGCATAAATGTGCATATTTGTCGATTTATTTAAAGATTATTATTTTTTTTCATAAGTTTAAGTTCTAACTCATTTGCCAATATCTGTAATCAATTAATATGGTAGATTCTTATCTTTCTAATATATCTATCTTTGCCTCTCTTTTCTTTCTCCCTTTCTTTCTCTTTCTCTTTCTTTCTCTTCCCTTTTTTTGCCTGTGTGTCCTAGTTATCCGTCCATCCCTATGTTTACTTAGTTATTCATCCTTCTGTCTATCTCTGTCGCAATCTTTCGATTTCTTTATCTATTTCTCTTTCTTCGTCTCTCTCTCTCCCCTCTCCTTCCTTCCTTTCTCTCTCCTTCTTCCTCCTTTCTCCTCTCCCCTCCAGTCTCTCCTCTCCTCTT
>NC_051426.1:30468324-30470824 GCF_015228065.2 Penaeus monodon
TTGATAGAATATGTTTTGAACTCTGGACAGTCGAGGACAGTTCAAAGCATACCCACTGGCAGTTTACTTGTGGTTACCATGTTCGCCTTGAGACACAAATATTCTAAGGGTAAAAACAGTTACATTGACATTCACGGGAACAAAATTGCAAACAGACTAACATTGCGAGAGAGGGCAGTCTTAGACGGTTATGAACTCTTAGGGAGTGGAGCAGCAACAACACCACAGAGAGCTTGTAAAATCACTTTCCTCGGGCGCTTGATATATGAATGACACGTCGTATACCATAAGACGATTTTGAGAGGTCAGAACTGGCCATAATGAACACTTGTGAACACTGCAGGGATCATCTCAGGAACGTCCTAAGGGCTAGTGAGAAGATAGGCGATGCGGCCTCCACGGGAAACATTCAGTGGTGGTGGCCAGATGAATTAACTCCAAACAGATGAGAGAGATTGGATAAACAGCTTGGTGAATTAAATAACTAAACGTGGCTGGGTCATACACAAAGCTTCCCTTTGCAAATGTCAATTAGCTGACCTAAACGTGTCAGATTAATACTCGATATCACACGCTGTTCTTCCCTTACCATCTCAGATATTAACGTACAGATTCCAAATCAGTCGGATTATAATATGATAAAAAAAGAAAATAAGTGTGGAGGGTCATTAACCACGAAACGTATGAGTTTAGGCCTCCACCCGTGCGGAAAACTCACTCTCATCGGTGGCAGCTGCCTTTTCTAACAGGTGTGCTAGAGCCACCTGGTTAAAAACGAGCGAGGTGGTGATATCTTCACCGGAGGCTGAGCTCGGGTCGCCGGCGTGGCTCCATCCCGGCCGCAGGAGAAGAGCCAGAGGAAGGAACACAGCGAGAGGGACAGGCATCCTTCTTCGGGCACTGAGACTCGAACACTGAGGCCGAGAGCAGAGAAGAGATGAATCTGGCGGGAGAAAACACAACAACCAAGGGAGGGGGGAGGGGGGGGGAGGGGCGACGGGGAAGCTTGTTGGCTGCATTCCATCCGTGACATCCGGGGGGGGGAAACCCCGGCCCCAGGCCCCCGGGCGATATGCAAAAATGATTGGAAAAAAATTTAAATGTCATAAACCGCCCCTCTCTGCTCCGTCCCCCTCCTTCTCTCCCTTTGCTTCTTTGCCCCCCTTTCTGTCGGGGGCGTCTTTCCCTTCCCTCGTTTTTTGTTGGGTTGTTCTTTTTTTCCTTTTCTCTTTTTTCCCTCCCCCCCTCTCTCTCTCTCTTCCCTTCTCTCTCTCTCTCTCCCCCTCTCTCTCTCTCCTTCTTTTTTTTTTTTTTTATCTCCTTTCTCTCTCCTCTCTTCCTCTCTCTCTCTCTTTCTTTTCCCCTCTCGTTCCCCTTTTTTTCTCTCTCCTCTCTTTTCTCTCCTCTTCCTTTCTCCTCTCTCTCCTCTCTCTTCTCTCTCTCTCTTCTCTCCTCTTTTTCTCCTTTTCCCCTTTCTCCTCTCCTCTTTTCTCTCTCTCTCCTCTCTCTCCTCCCTTTTCTCTCTCTCTCTCTCTCTCTCTCTCTCCTCCTCTCTCTCTCTCTCTCTTCCCTCTCTCTCCTCTCTCTCTTTCCCCCCTTCTCTCTCTTTTCCTCTCTCTTTCCCTCCCTCTTTTTTTCCCCTCTCCCCTTCTCTCCTTCTCCTCTCTCTCTCTCTCTCTTCTTTTCTTTTCTCTCTCTCTCTTTGTATTCTCTCTCTCTCTTCTTTTCCTCCCTCTCTCTCTCTCCCCTCTCTCTCCTCCTCTCTCTCTTTCTCTCTCTCTCCCCCTCTTCCCCCTCTCTCTTTCTCTCTCTCTCTCCCCTCTCTCTCTCTTTCTCTCTCCCTCTCTCGTTCCTTTCTCTCCTCTCTCTCTCTCTCTCCTTCTCTCTTTTTCCTCCTCTCTCTTCTTATCTCTCTCTCTCTCCCTTCTCTCTCTCTCTCTCTCCCCTCTTCTCCTCCCCCTCTTCTCTCTCTCTCTCTCTCTCCTCCTCTCTCTCCCCTTTCTCTCTCTCTCTCTTCTCTCTCTCTCTCCTCCTCTCTCTCTCTCTCTCCCCTCTTCCCTCTCTCTCCGTCTCTCTTTTTATCCTTCCCCCTCTCCCCCCCCCCTCTCTCCCTCTCTTCCCTCCCTCTCCCCTCTCTCTTTATCTCCCCCCTTCCCCCTCACCCTCTCCCCCCCCTTCCTCTCTCCCCCCCTTCTCCTCGTTCTCTCTCTTTTCCCCCCTCATCTCTCTCTTCGTCTTCTCTCTCCTCTCTCCTCCACACACACACACACATACACACATATAAAACCCTCAACAATTGTGATTGGAAACTTTTCGTGTCCGTCACACATGCTTTTATTTATCTATTTTTTTTTCAACGATAAGTCAACTTTTCTTTTTTCCTCAAATTCTGAGCTGGCATAACCTCCTCCTCGGTCGGGAGCAAAAGCGGACGGTATGTATCGATCGGAAATCGGCGAAGCGAGCATAGTAAGAAAAATTCTATAGTCTGCTAATAAAA
>NC_051426.1:30478324-30480824 GCF_015228065.2 Penaeus monodon
GACTGAGTGGCGCCCTTCCACCTAGAGAAAGGCGTCTGACTGAGTGGCGCCCTTCCACCTAGAGAAAGGCGTCTACCTGAGTGGCGCCCTTCCACCTAGAGAAAGGCGTCTACCTGAGTGGCGCCCTTCCACCTAGAGAAAGGCGTCTGACTGAGTGGCGCCCTTCCACCTAGAGAAAGGCGTCTGACTGAGTGGCGCCCTTCCACCTAGAGAAAGGCGTCTGACTGAGTGGCGCCCTTCCACCTAGAGAAAGGCGTCTGACTGAGTGGCGCCCTTCCACCTAGAGAAAGGCGTCTGACTGAGTGGCGCCCTTCCACCTAGAGAAAGGCGTCTGACTGAGTGGCGCCCTTCCACCTAGAGAAAGGCGTCTGACTGAGTGGCGCCCTTCCACCTAGAGAAAGGCGTCTGACTGAGTGGCGCCCTTCCACCTAGAGAAAGGCGTCTGACTGAGTGGCGCCCTTCCACCTAGAGAAAGGCGTCTACCTGAGTGGCGCCCTTCCACCTAGAGAAAGGCGTCTGACTGAGTGGCGCCCTTCCACCTAGAGAAAGGCGTCTACCTGACTGGCGCCCTTCCACCTAGAGAAAGGCGTCTACCTGAGTGGCGCCCTTCCACCTAGAGAAAGGCGTCTGACTGAGTGGCGCCCTTCCACCTAGAGAAAGGCGTCTGACTGAGTGGCGCCCTTCCACCTAGAGAAAGGCGTCTGACTGAGTGGCGCCCTTCCACCTAGAGAAAGGCGTCTGACTGAATGGCGCCCTTCCACCTAGAGAAAGGCGTCTGACTGACTGGCGCCCTTCCACCTAGAGAAAGGCGTCTGACTGACTGGCGCCCTTCCACCTAGAGAAAGGCGTCTACCTGACTGGCGCCCTTCCACCTAGAGAAAGGCGTCTACCTGAGTGGCGCCCTTCCACCTAGGGAAAGGCGTCTGACTGACTGGCGCCCTTCCACCTAGAGAAAGGCGTCTGACTGACTGGCGCCCTTCCACCTAGAGAAAGGCGTCTACCTGAGTGGCGCCCTTCCACCTAGAGAAAGGCGTCTGACCTGAGTGGCGCCCTTCCACCTAGAGAAAGGCGTCTGACTGAGTGGCGCCCTTCCACCTAGAGAAAGGCGTCTACCTGACTGGCGCCCTTCCACCTAGAGAAAGGCGTCTGACTGAGTGGCGCCCTTCCACCTAGAGAAAGGCGTCTGACTGGGTGGCGCCCTTCCACCACACTCCACAGAAGGCCTGGAATCAGTCTGCCGCAACCTGACTGGGAAACGCCAGGAATCGAGGTCGACGGGGAGTACCTGACTCACTCGAAATTTCTAATAACATTTGGGATTTGCTCACAACACCTGTTCTTCGTCAAAACCGAAGTGGTAGCCAACGAAAAACGGAGACCAGAGTTGAGAGGGAGGCCATCCAGCAGGTCGACCACATCTCGACAGCATCCGAAGGAGAAGAGATCAAGAGTCACACGGGGCGGCAGGCACCCCGCCGAGCCAGCTCCTGCTTCACCCCCATGATCCTGACAGATGAAACCATCCAGTGCTTATGACATCCGCCACACGCTGTTCTGAGACCTGGACCCTGTCAAAGAAATGAACTTGCAGACGATGAACAGTGCAATGAACTCATAGATGTATATACATCAGCATCCAGTTTAGGGACGGGAAGCCCCCTGAGTGAATGCAAAGGCAGACTAGACCTCGTGACACCTCCGTAAGCACCAGAAAAATAGAAGTGGACAGCGTGCATTCCAGCCGCCGACGAAGCATGCAACGAGCTCTCGAACATCCGCTAGAGTGACGGGAAACTTAGTGAGCAGTTACGAAGGCAGACGAATTCGCGAAATAAAAATGATAATAATAATGATAAAATAATAAATAATTAAATTGACACTGGGCAAGTAAAGTGGCGAGACTGAGGAAAATCTGGACCTACAAAGTCTATCTATCGGTAGAGCAACCTACCTATCTATCTCTCTATCGTCTGCCTACCCGCCTACCTACCTACCTACCTACCTATTCATATATCTATCTGTCCCTCTATATCTGTCTGTCTATTTGCCTGTCTATTTGTCTATCTATCTACCTATCTATCTACCTGTATACTCAACTATCTGTCTGCCAGCCTGTCTCATTCTAACTATCTACCTATTTATTTGTCTGTTTGTATATCTATCAATCTATCTATATCTATATATCTATATATGTATCTGTATATCCACGTGTGTATGTATATATCCATCTATCTATCTATATATCTATCTATTTATCTATATCTATATCAATATCTTTCTCTCTATCTATCTATCTATCTATGTATCTATCCATCCATGTATCTATGTGTCTATGTATGTATGTATGTATGTATGTATGTATGTATGTATGTATGTATGTATGTATGTATGTATGTATCTATATCTATCTATCTATCTATCTATCTATCTATCTATCTATCTATATCTATATATATATATATAATTATATATATATATATATATATATATATTATATATA
>NC_051426.1:30485824-30493324 GCF_015228065.2 Penaeus monodon
ATATATATATATATATAAAATATATATATATATATATATATGTATAAAAATCCGCCTTGTTGAATGAATTATGGTTGATGTATGTAATCTGTTATAAATATTCCAATTTCCTCTTCTATCTGGAGTATATATCTAGTATATGAAATGTTAGACGGTAGTTAATCCTTAGACGCTGTTCGATGAAATCATTTCGACCACATAGACACAAGTTGATTTTTCGACAAACAACCACACTTTCGTAATGAAATATAATTATCTAATTAATACTTAATTTTCCATAGCATTTTTCATAGTATTTTTCTGACTTCAGGTTTATCCTTATATTCATCCCAGTTCGCCCCTGACATTGGTAAAATAACATTGAGATAACAATGTTTCCATGGCAAAAATCCTTTTATTTGGGTTAAATTAACAGTATTTAGCAAGAACTGATCCAGTCTTAAAAGCTGAGACGGGAAAAGACCCTTGTAATGTTTACGTGAAATGTAGGCAAACATGCACACACACACACACACACACACACACACACACACACACACACACACACACACACACACACACACACACACACACACACACACACACACACACACACACACAGAGTATAGCATTTTTTAATTTCCGTTTTTTGCCATATGCTCTATCGGCTTATAGCTTTATAAACAAACGTCTGTCCACAAGATCAGAGTGGACAGACGTTTCAGCAAGCAGAATAAATAAGTAAAGTTACTAATCAAGTTTTCTCTAACTTTTTTTTTCTCCTTGTTTTGTCTTATGGCAACCTTACAGTAATGTGTTTTAAATCTCATGACGTCTGTTCTTATCAAAGACTAGTATGTATCAAGTTCGCAGTTGGCTTTCCCTTGTAGTGTTCGGGAATCCCACACATTTTAGCAACTGCTGAGGGTAGCCATCCACTAACATAGCCTCACATTATACGTAAGCATGTTGTATTCATAAATGCTTTTACTCATATAACAATTGCATAGTATTTGTCACTAGGCAAAGTATCTATATATACACCTTTTAGATATTTCTGGCATTAACTGATACTTCGTGTTGCAATAAGGACACGCCAAGACAATTCAGATAACATTATGGCCTCAGTAACCTGATTTTTAGGACACTTTAAGATGGGGATCACTATCTGTGTACACATCGATACACGTAGGCTGTGTACCCCATGCCAGAGTTGAGGAAGGGGGGAGGGGTAAACAAGATGGTTCCAGTCACTTCTTTCTCCTCGCCCATAGGATTCAGGGACCATGATAAAGATGCTTTGCTCGCCTGAGTCAAGTGGCCCTCCCTTCCAGCATCCAGCCAACCAAATAAAACAAAACTTCGAAAGAGTATAGCTGGACTCGGGTTCACATCAATCTTTCTACATGCATTTCTGTCTCTGTCCCTCTCTCCGTCCTGTTCCATCGACATACCACGTATTACCAGGACTCCTTTCTCTCTTCCCGTTGTTGGTCTTCCCATTCGGACACATGCCCGCTACTTCAGATCCCATGACCCTTGTTATTATTCTCTCTTTCTTTATTTACTTTACTCACCTTCTTTATTTTACGCTCTGTTATGCTATACAGGGAAACTCCCCAACCCTCTTCTCCTATGGACCCCCTCATTCATCATTTCATTTTATAGACAGCCGGAGCTAGACTTCCTTTTAGATTACCACTAAGATAAGTCTCCCATACACTAACTAGCATCTGTACATCTTCTCCTGCAAATAAACATGAACGTCAGAACACTCACCTCGCTGCAACACTTCAACTCTCCGGACATCATTTGCTTCAAGTAATCGAGCAACTGAGACAGTACTACTGCGACTGAGACAGTACATTTCTTTCGTCTTCATTACATCTTGGTATCATTTCCCTCCCACGTTTCCGCTGCATATTGAAAAAAAAAAACATTACCAAAACTTACTCACTTACTTACTTACTTGATGATGACTTTACTCTTTTCTCCAGAAAGGACTTTTGTGCCCACATTCCCCTAGTGTCGTCATTATCACAAAAAAGTGCTAATCTAAAGACTTAAAACTTTTGTGCTATCTTTTTGGCGAGAAGTGGAAAGGGAAAAAAACGTCCATGAGAACAAGGAAAATAAACATCACACAAATTGAGAGAGAAAAAAAAACATAGAGAGAGAAACAGACAGACAGAGAGAGAGAGCGAGCGAGCGAGCGAGAGAGAGAGAGAGAGAGAGAGAGAGAGAGAGAGAGAGAGAGAGAGAGAGAGAATGACGGAGAGATAGAGAGTGAGAATGAGAGAGAGAGAGAGCGATGTAAATGTAAATAAAAGCAGTATGTGTGTGTATGTGTGTGTGTGTGTGTGTGTGTGTGTGTGTGTGTGTGTGTGTGTGTGCGTGTGTGTGCATGTCTGCCTACATTTCACTCTAAACCTAACAACAGAATCGCTATGATCTCAAGCCAAATCATTTTCTGTTGACTTGCCCACCAGTCCATCTAAAGTGAAACCCATCCTCATTACCAAGAAATCGAGTCTTTTTTTTTCCACCACAATAGTTCCAGTTTAGTTTCAGAGTGCAAATATTTATTTTTTAGTGCACGACTCACTATCGCTTTTGCCAATGCTACAAGAACTTAAAACAAATCTACAATATTTTATATATAGCATAAAAAGTAAAAATGCGAGAGCTTTTGTCATATTCTTTACATATTTGTTTTAAATTCAAAATACTGCATTTAATTGCAGAACAAGACAAAAGGCAGAGCGTTCATCATATTCTTTATATTTTTGCTTTAAATTCAAAATACTGTGTTTTATATTATATAAAATAACAAACACAAGAGTTTTTTATCACATCCCTTATATTTCTGCTTTAAATTCAAAATAATGTACTTTGTATATGGAATAAAACAAATATAAGAACTTTTATCATTTTCTTTATACTTTTCTATTCAAATAGTACCAAATATGGTCAAATATTCTCTTACGTAAACAAATATGACACTAAACGAATATGTCCAAAGCTTCCTGACACACTGGCAAAAATCCGTCACTCAGGTTCACTTGTACGATAAGTTGAGATTCCCAGAAGTTCTGCATTGGTGCTGTTAGTGTGCCGTGTCCTGCACTGTAGAGCGTCGAGCAAGCGTCGTCTCAGATGATTTAATACACACACGTAGATGTAGATGTATGTTTGTAGAGATATAGGTAAATAGATGTATATATATGTACTCGCATTCTCTCCCTCTTACTCTCTTTCTCTCGCTCTCTCGCTTATAGATACACACACACACACACACACACACACACACACACACACACACACACACACACACACACACACACACACACACACACACATACACACACACACACACACACACACACACACACACACACACACACACACACACACACACACACACACACATACACACATACGGTCAGACAATTCTATCCTATTAAAGGCACCTTAGTTCGGCACCTTAGTTCAAACTAGATATTTTCTTGATTGAAAGGGATTCTAACACTTTTGCCTCATACGAATTTTAAAAATCTATGAACCATTTACTCAGCGTCATTCCAATTAAGAAGTGTTCCTTCATCCCGTACGTGGATGAAACAAGCATTTGATTCCCTGTTGCATCTAACATCGCGGTCATGTTCACCTGTTCTCCTGTCTAGAGCTCTGCCAGTTTCAACTATGTAAAAATTTCGAATATACTGCACAAGGGACTAGCGTAAACAAAATCGTAAAACATATCCAAGATAAATATAAGCATTTTGGGTTTCTTTTACGTCCTATTTTCGGTAATAAATCCTTAAGGAGTAGGCGACAGTTTGTCACTTCTTCGTATTAATCGAAACAATTGTTGCAGTTTTTCTCTCGGCCTCTATATGTCTGACTCATTTGAATAAAAGGCTGGAAAGAGATATACACATTAATACACTAAACACTACTGCCCTATTAACTCGACGTATCCAATCCTATAGTTCGGAAACATCTCAGGGGATTCGTATCAAGAAAAAAGAGATACTATCAGTTTGTATATTATATAGTCTATATCAAGTGTAAACTAAAACGTAGAATTTCATATTATATATACTTAGACCAGTCCACGAACAGAGATCGATGCCAGCTAAGTTAAACCGTATATCATCGAGGGACGAGTCACTAGCGCCATTCCTACGAGCGATTCGAGTGTATAGAATCTCGTTTTCGCGAATGAGTGCACCTGATTTAAGTAAAGACGAAGATACTCAGCTTAACAGAAGATACAGAAATGATACCGAGTCCCCATTTGTTGCATTGTCTACTACTAATCCCCTAAGGCAGCCAGTGTCAGAATCTAACAGGGCCCCATAAAAAAAAGATAAAAAAAAAAAAAAAAAGCCCTAAGGGAAATTGGTCTGTCAGGTAACCACGTCCAGCGAAACACGTAGTGGACTTCCAGCCTATTTTAATCAGTTCTTTTTGTAAATTGATAAACTTACTAGTTAATAAACTTTACAATACACCAAGTATCGTAATCATATATTAGTTTGATGCATCTTTATTTCTGTAATATTCATAATATCATATGAAGATCCATCATGATAAACAACAAGGAAAGAATGTACATTAATTATTTAAACCACATTTGACCTTAGTATATAGTATGCAGGCCAGATAACCATGAGTCGATGCGACGAAACGGCCATATGGTTGACGTAAAAACGGAAGAGGCTATTTCATAAAAAATAATAATAATAATAGAAAAATAAAATAAATAATAATAATAATATTAATAATGATAAAAAAATAATAATAATAATAATAATAATAGAAAAAAAATGTGAGTGTAAGTTATGCTCTCAAGGGCCGAAGGATTAGCTTAATTACTCATGCAAAACCGACTATAAAACTGAAATACCCTTGATTTAAAAAAAAATTCTACAGCTCATCTTGTAATAAACGGAATCATTATCAATCTGAAAGTGTTAGCTAGCAAAGCTCTGCACATTCTTGCAGACATTTGAAAAGTTATCGTCATGTGAAACCTTTTCAACTTTTCTATTACATATTTTCGTTCTTATCTAATTATTGAAGCCCGACTATAATTTTTTGGAATTTTAAGTTCTAAAATAACAATTTTTCGAAGTATAGTGGTATAAGAAAATAAGCAGTACAATCAAATACAGATCTATAGATTTAAGTCCTTTTTCCATCGCGCGTTGAATGTAATATTGAGATCTCAGTTCCGTGTTTTTTTTTTCAAAGTAATGCTTAAAACAGAGCCTTTTGGAAATACTTTTCATTATGTCTCAGGTTATTTATGAGGAGGGAGACCAAATTATTTCATATATCATATCCATATCTCTTATAAAGTCCCATCTGTGATTCCCTAGGATTATTTTCGAGCGTTTAAATATACTACTTCTGAATTATTGGATTAGCGAGAGAGGGTCTGTCTACATTAGCATTTCCCGTTACTATTGCTAATACTTGCAAAACAAATATTACAAGGATGCATAGGATGCAATATTGCACTGTCGCTTTTCCATTCCTCGGGAAACTGTAAAAATATAATGTATTTTCTCCGGCCACTTAGTTTTTTCCTCCAATGAATAATCGAGAATAATTCGTTTTATTCCCGTGATTATCGCTGGACAAGTTGACAAGTTGCAAAGAGGCCATCTGACAAAATTCGATATCTAGAGGAAACATCTATTTTCTTTTATTCATTCTTTTCTAATCTGCCGAGCCAGAGTGATAAGAAACTAAGGGTACTTATTCGCACCGCACTGATTAAAATGAAACAGTAAAAGATTATATTCTTATCATTAGATCGGAATGCCTTTATTTCACTCACGGTAGATATAATGTAAAGGTGAATAAATGCGTCTTTTTTTCGCCTTTCATTTGTTTTATAATAATGTCTTCGTCATATATGCAACCTTTCAAAAAACAACTATTCATCGAAAAATATTATATCCAAATGCCGTATATTCACAGTTAACAATATATCTTAGCGTTCTTTTGTACCAGAGGTATATCACCGCCCGTGAAAAAGTGATATGATAAATTATACCATAATTACAGATAAACAACACCAAATGAGTATAAACAGTATATGAAAATGAAGAATGTATAATGCGAAATGATAAATTTCCTGCTTGCTGTTTCCATTAGATTTGAAATGCTTTACAGCATTATCATAAAAGCACCTAAACCAGCTATATTTTACTTTCCCGTTTCATTTCTATGGGGTTACTTTCATCCTATTTCCCATAATATGAACGTTTGTTTGTGAACTGTTTTCTTTAGCGATAATATTATAGTTACAGCGGATAGTTGAACCGTTTTCTTTCTGTGCGTTTATGAATGAAAGAAAATGTGGTAAAATTTCCGTACGAACTATAGTGTTTTAAGATCAAACGTTACAAACCATATATCTTGATACTGTAGACAAATCACACACACACATATATCTATCAATCTATCTAATAGATAGATAGATATACATGTGTGTGTGTGTGTGTGTGTTTATGTACACACACAGACACACATGTATGTGTACATATATATATATATATATATATATACATATATATATATATATATATATATATATATATATATATATATATATATATATATATATATATATATATATATATATATATATATAGGTGTTGGACTGGCGCTTGGTAACCTCTGGCACCGTTGTATCCTTTGGTACAGTACTTTTAGCTCTGTATTTCGTATTTTCTTCAAACAAAGAAAGTGACTAATGGCAGCGTTTTCCCGGACACGGTATGGGTTCGAGACATCTTCTAATGGGTGGCTATGGGGAAAGATCTTGCGTGAAGCAAATTACAAAGATTCGTTGATAACATTAGCAACTTCACCCTATAACTCAAACAGCACCAGACCGGAATTGCTGTTGAATATCAAGTTTATAACGTTACGACAATTTTACTTAATGATTTTCTCATGTGATGATGTATTACGACTTGGCACTTTTTTTTTCTACAATGTGAACTTGAGTAATATAATTTACCCATCATAGATATACATAAAACTGCGCCAGATACTTGTAATTATTTCACATCTTGCGAACGGAGTATCGACGCTGCCAGGCGTACGAAAACCCATGAAGTCAGTGTCGTACCGGTCAGCTTGAAGAAAACCAGCCGTCTCACACAGAGCGTTGTTTACAAGTACAAGAAATAATATGATTATTATGGCGACTGAGTTTTGAATGGCTTGCACCCAATGCCGCATCACATGCAGGAATTTTGGAATTTTATAATTTGATTGTCCTGAAACAACTATTCCACACAGCCACCATGCCATATCATTATTGTGAAAGTTACCATACACATAGTGGTAATGTTGACCATTTTAAGTGGTAAATGATAATGCAGTAAGAACAGTAACAATGGCAATGGCAAAAACAATGGCAATAACAATGACAGTGATGAAACTAGTTAAAATAATACATTCATATTGGTTGATTCGTTAATTATGCTGTAAATT
>NC_051426.1:30530824-30535824 GCF_015228065.2 Penaeus monodon
ATAAAATCCGTTTATGCTTAACGTGTGTCCTTTCGTTGTTGAGGTTCGGTTGAGGTTTACTTTCTTGTTTTCGAGAGGTATTGCATTAGTTAAAATCGTGATAGCGTAAGAAATGACACTTGGTTGGTTTAAGTTTGTAAACAGAAATTGACTTAAACGAAGTCACATCCGCTATCCTCAGGTGAGCCCTTCTCTAGCATCCCTCAGGTCGTTTGAGGT
Organism: Penaeus monodon; assembly: GCF_015228065.2. Classification (NCBI taxonomy): domain Eukaryota; kingdom Metazoa; phylum Arthropoda; class Malacostraca; order Decapoda; family Penaeidae; genus Penaeus; species Penaeus monodon. Next base: position 30,531,044 of record NC_051426.1, read on the forward strand.
CACGCTATGTATGACCTCCAGCCCTCCTCCCTGTTATTGTAACCTTGTTTGACATAGATATCACTTAATGTCATATTGCTTTGTTGCAATCCCTCACTCGCGGATATAAAACATGTAATTGTAATATGTTATACTGCAAGAAGTGGTGTATGACTTTTTAAAAATAAAGATTAATAAGGTGATTCGTTGAGCTATTTGGCAACGCGTTTTTACGACCATTAGGCGCTAACGACCCGTCCACCCTTGTTTAAATCTCACTAATTGGTGTGTTATAAAGAGGTTGTTAGCGGCGTGTCGTCTCAACAATGTACGCCTGGAGGGAGCGAGTGCACGTGGGCTGCCGTGCCTTTGATGAGGTACGGCCTGTGCTCTCTGGCGGTCCTGGTTTTTAGTCTCACGGGAAGATCTGGGGGCATTGCAGATGTTCCTTCCGCCTGGGATTGTACACTATATTTGTAATGAAGTGAATTAGAAAAGAAAAAAAAACTTTCGAAATGATAGCTAATCATTCACTAGCGCCTTGCCCGAAATCAAATCCATCAGTGCAGTTTATGAACATGTGTTTTTTACATCGATCTAATGCCCATCAGCAAAATGGGATATTCCACATTCTCTGCATCAAATTATAGCAAAAGGAGAACAGTTATTCTCGACACCTCTCTGTTCTACGTCGGTGGGCGGGGGGAGGCGCTGAGAGCGAGAGTCGATGTCAGTGCCAAAGGTTTCATACGTAATTGTGTCCTGCGAAATACCATTTTGCTTTGTGCATTGGTCAGTAGAGTCCCCAGTGTGTATTTTTTTTTTTTTTTTATCTACCTGGCTGTTTCTCCAGCTAACTGTTCATTCGTCTGTTTGTCTATCCCTCTATTTATACGGACAAATATATACATACCATCATACATACATATATTCATACAATATATACATACATATATATCCATACATATATAAATATAGACATGCATACATATATCTATACATGTATACATACATACATACATACATACATACATAAATGCATAATAAAACATACATATATAATACATATATGTGCGTATGTGTGTTTACCAATGCATATATCCATCAATTTATTCACTGATTAATTATTTTATCACACATACGTGTTCGTGTCTTCGTGGATTCATTCCTTAAAAATGATAAGACTAAAATATCCTTCTTCATGTATACCTCACGACATATTACGAACCATCGCCCTCAACTTCCGCTTGCATGCATCCAGCAAGGCAAATGCAAAATTGTAAATTCACCAAATATTTCATCAATCCATTCGTTAATACCACATCTATCCATCATTATCCCATCTATCCATCCAGCCAAACATCATTAACATTGTTCAAACTACCTTTCTTGGGGACGATCATCGAGGTCGAATGTACACTTTGTTCAACATGTTTGTGAACTTCAAGAGACCGTGGTATGTCCTCTTGAGTAGCCTACCTCGACCCGGCCGATGTGTACACGGTAAATATGGTTGAAATTGATAGTCATCCTCGGTTAATAAACGACCGTATGGTTATCGTGAACAAGGGGCAATTTTGGGCGGGGGAACGAAAGCAAGGAGGGGGATCGATTGGTTCGATTTTGTGCTCTATGGGAGGAGTCAATAAGGCCATCTATCGCGTACGCCGGTTGCTCCCAACACCGAGGAGAAAATGTGACCGGCTTTATGCACAGGGTAATAAGGCCTAGATTAAGTGAATGGGCGTTTTTGAGGCGCACACATTGTAGAATGCGGTCTGCTAAGAGTAGTGTATAAATAAAACAAGAAACACGTTTGTCCACAAATCAGTGTTTAGTTTAGAAATGTCCTCAACTGAAATGAAATGTCGGTTCATTAAGATACCCCGCAAAATACTAATGAGAATTAAGTAATAGTGAAGGAATAAGCATATAAACGAAATAACAATAATGATAATTATAATAAAAACAATGATTATGGAAATAATAGTGATAATAATAATAATGATATAACACTGATAGTGATGATAATAACAACAACAATAATGATGACAATAAATAATAATAATGATAATAATGAAATTATTATTATTGTTACTATTATTGTTGTTATTGTTGTTATTATTATTATTGTTATTGTTATCATCATCATCATCATCATAATCATTATTATTGTTATCATTAATGATAATAACAATGATGATGGTAAAAATGATAATGATGATGATAATAATAATGATAATGATGATGATGATGATGATGATGATTATAACGGTCAGTATAATGATAGTGACAATACTACTACAACTACTAAAATGGTAATCATGATATATAATGATAATAGTAATGATAATGATAAGAATAACAATGATGATATTAATAATACTATTGATAATGATAATATTAGCGATAGTATAGGTAATGATAGTAATAAATTATAATGTTAATCGTAAAAATAATATCTATATGATAATTACAATGAAAATTATTGTAATAATAATAATGATAATAGAATGGTGATGATAATGTTAATGATAATAATAGTAATAATAATAATCATAAGAATAGTAGTCATAATAATAACAGTAATCATGATTATAGTAATAGCAGTAATAATGAATAATATTAATCATAATGATGATATCAATAATAATGATAACAATTATAATGATAATTATAAACTATTAAAAAAATAAGATGATAATAATAACAATAACGAAGAAATCAATAAAATCCCGACCCACTCTAAAAATTGAAAAGAAAAGAAAAAACGAAAAGAGGAGGATCGTATTCCAGCACAGGAAGCCACTAAGCAATAATAGACCCAATCAATAAATGCAACAGAAGCAGCGCTGCCTGATCACGGGAGATACGAACGGCCAGGAACTGCGTGATGCTTCTTCGGTCGTCGGAAATCAGATTTTTTTTTTTTTTCTGTGGGTCCGGTGCGTTTTGTTTGTAGGGAGGGAGGGTGGGGAGGAGGAGGAGGGAAGGAGGGGGAGGGGAGTGTGGGATGGAGGAGGGATGGGGTGGAGGAGGGATGGGGTATGGGAGGGAGGGAAGGAGGGAAGGGGTAGGGGAGAGAGGGAAGGAAGGAGGGATGTGGTGGAGGAGGGAGAGTGGGAAGGGGAAAGAAGGGTGGGAGGGAGGAGGGGAGAGATGGGAAAGGGGAAGTGGGGGATGGAGATAGGGAAGGGAAAGAGGAAGGGAGGGGGGGAGGAAAGAGAAAGAGGAAAGGAGGGGGGAGAGATAGGAGAGACATGGGGGGAAGAAGAGAAAGAGAGAGAGAGAGAGAAAAAGAGGAGAGAAAGAAAAAAAGAAAGAGAGAGAGAATATATTACCCACACTAACACACTAGCATCAGAGGTTCCCAAACAAAGAGAGCGTAACTCAGCTTGGTATTCGAGGGAGAAACAGGAGACATAGGAAAACAGTGTCTTAAGTCCCTGTGATCCAGCGTGTGCCCCGTTTCCATACTTTTAGCTTCCTCTCTGCCTCTCCTCCGTCGCCCTCTTCCTCCCTCATTCGCGCTCGTGTTCTCCTTCCTTTCTTCTGACACTTTTCTTGTCGTCTCTCCCTCTTCTCGTGATTCCTCCCCTTACCTTGCACGTCTAGTCGTTGTCGTTTGATATGTTAGGGTCTGGGAACACACGATTTCCATGTTTATTGATATTGCTGCTCCTCCTGGCGTCCCCTTTGGTTTATGGTGTCTTCGCTTCGTCTCTTGGTCCTTTCAGGAATCTTGTGCGTCATACATCTGCTTTAATATCTTAAAGAAGGCCCGACGCCAGTCCCTGTGGCTGTCTTAAAGAGGCCTCGCCACAGCCTTAACCCATTATCATCTTGGTGGAAGCCTTTCGTATTCTTCTTTGTCTGAGAATGTCCCCTTAAAAAAGAGAGAGAGAGAAAAAAAAAAGAATGATGTTAACCCTCATTTCCCCCTCTCCGTCCCTGCTCCTTCTCAGTATCTCCTCCGCCGGTCCCTTTCCCCCTCGTAGCTCCCCTCACTTTCCTCCCCTTCCCTCGAGCCACCCTTCAATGGGATGTAGAGGTTAAAATAAGTGTCGTGGTGCAGCTAGGGAAAAAATAGGACAGGATGGGATTAGTAGGAGAGGGGAGGGTCGCCGGGTGTGGTGGTTGTGAGGGGCTGAGAGACGAGGGGAAATCAGGATCATGAGGGGACACGAGGACAAAGTTTGCGAGCGGAGATGAGAGCTGCGAGGGGAAAGGTGTTGTGGGAAGGGGAAAAGGGGGAGGATATGAACCCGCTGGACATGGAGGACGCCAGTTTGGCTCGTAATTGCGAGGTTCGGGTATCCCGTAGAAGGAGGCGGGAAGAAAAGCGTCAGATCAGAAGGGGAGAGGAAATTAAGGACATATCAAAGGGAAAGACCAAGAAAATGGACGACGAGCTAAGAAGAGACAGAACGAGAGGAAAGAAAGAAAGGAAAGACAACTGAGAGGAAATTGAAAAGCGAAATGTAGAGATACCGTCAGTTACAAGAACCATCTCACAGAAATACTATCAGCAAGTCTTTTGTTCATTTATTTATTTTTTTAGTGTCTCCTTTGTTCTAGCGCGTCAACGGTTCTGTAGATCCTGCTTCTTCAACCGGGCTGTTCCCACTGAGCGCTCTAGTGCTTTTTAAGAGCATTTAAAAGCTGAGAGAAGAACACCCGAGGTAAAATATCCACATATTCGTCCATAGGATTTTTTTTTCCACCGTTAAAATTCTTCATGGTTATTGATTGCATCGGGAATAACCATATAACGATTTGATTTATTGGATACTTCTCGAGAA
>NC_051426.1:30540824-30543324 GCF_015228065.2 Penaeus monodon
TCAGGGCGTAATTCATAAGCGTCACACTATGGAGAATAATTGTAACAACAGGAAATACAAGTTAATGAAGAAAGGGTTGAGGAAAGTGTGACTAACCAGGTACGCTGTGCTCACCAGGGTGTCGCTTCCAGGGTGTCGGGCCGGACTTCACTGAGGAGGAGGCCGTTTCGCGTCTCTGGACTATGAATTTCATTTTTAAAAATCTAAATTACCGGTTATTCTCTTTCGTAAATGGCACATATATTCAAAGGAAGGGTAAAAAACGCATACGCAAACAAGCAGTCACATACACACACACACACATATATATATATATAAATTTAATAAGTAATGTGGAGGATTTCGAAACTAGTGTCATCTTTCAATAGACTTACTGTTTCGAGTGGATTTTTCTGTCAGCGAGGAGTATGAGGAATATCCAAGCCAGAATAACTAAGATATGAGTTTTTTTCCCCCACATTTGTGCGATAAATATTTTCTCGGTGGAAATACGTAACATCCAGCAAAACAGTGGTGGTAGTGGTTTATTAAACGGCAAATAATCTAGATGGATAGACTGATTAATAGATAGATGTTCAGATAGGAAGACTGTAGTGTTTTGCATCCCCCCCCCATCCCCCATCCCCTGTTTTCTGAAGATCTGGCCTCTTGATTTGATTTTTATGAGTCGTGTTGAATATTGATATTAATTTCTAATTTTGCAATGATAGATGTGTTTATGTTTAGCTCACAGTTTAGCTCTCCGTAAAATGCAGTGTCTAGGTTTATTATTATTTTAAAAAAATCTCTCCCTTTGGTCGTACAAAATAAATAACGGATTTACCAGTGCTTAAAGACGATTGTTATTATCGCAATTTCTCCGAATCATCTCATTCATTCCTAACTCTTTTATTTACCCGCGTCCCAGAGACATCCGTTTCCACTGCCTGACTGCAACTGAATTAAACCCAAAATCAGCGTCGTGATAACCGCTTGCAAAATTTCCCGCCGGCGATGGACAAGGTCGCGGGTTGTCGAGGAGAGGCTTGGACACAGCCGGCAAAAGGGGGCACGCATTGCAACGCTCAATTGAATTCTAATCCAAAACAAACGAAGTGAGCGGTGCGTGTCTCCTTCCCTGGTGAGCACAGGGATGGCATTTCTGGAATTTTTATTATGTCATATAGAGAGATGTAATGGCGAGAGAGCGATGAAGCGAGATTTGGAAGGAGCGCTGTTTGCTTTTTGTACTGGTTTTAAAGCTTATAGCTATGGTTGGGATGGAGCAAGGACGCAGAGGTACGCGTGAATGTGTGTGTGTGTGTGTGTGTGTGTGTGTGTGTGTGTGTGTGTGTGTGTGTGTGTGTGTGTGTGCGTGTGTGTGTGTGTAAGCACATCTAAATCTATATTTCCTTCCCTCTCTCAGAAACTGATAGTTTATCCTGGGTTCGAAAGTGCGGGCGCGTGTATATATGTATGCGGATGTGCATAATGTGTGTATAGTGCGTGTGTAGCTGCATATAACGAAGATGCTCAAGTGTATTTACATCCCTCTGACTCGCGTGAAGAGACAGTCCTTCTTGTGCGGAAACCCCCGCGCAAACTCGGTTTCCCTCTCTGCCCGCGGGCGTGTGAATCCCATGAGCGCGGGCGTCGGTGTCAGATTAGTGGGATTATGGGCGTGCGTATGCGGCATTAGTGGGATCAGCGCCCGCACTCCACACCGATTGTCACTTGTTTGTGTAGTTCCTCGCCTAACGGCACTTGTTATGATAGCGGCGCCCACTCGGCCCACTGGAGTTTTCGGTGTCTATACTTTTACCAGCAGATAAACGAGGGTTCTGAAAGTTCAATTTAAATACTTTTTTCACATTTCTATCAACAGCACATGTCAAATAAGAAAAAAAAAATCCAGTTCTTACGAATAAAAAAAAATGCTCCAATACACTTTAAAAATGGAACAGAAATAAGAGTGAGAAATAGGTCTTCTTTTTTTACGCATCTTTTCTCCCTATTCTTACATTCCTTTTCCCTAAGTACATGTTTCCGCGGAATTCTTGCTCCCTCGGGTCCCCTCGCTCCCCCTTCGCCCCCCCCCCCCCGCCGGGTAGGGAACGTGTGATTGGCTAATTGGGTTATTTGTAGATCACTAACGACTGACTGGTGGAAGTTGCTGTGCGGCCGTTGCCTCGAGTTTCTCTCTCTCCTTCTCTAACGCTCTCTAACTCTCTCTCTCTCTCTCTCTCTCTCTCTCTCTCTCTCTCTCTCTCTCTCTCTCTCTCTCTCTCTCTCTCTCTCTCTCTCTCTCTCTCTCTCTCATTTTTATGTATGTCTATGAATAAATATATGGACTGATCGGTAAACTGATAGATAGGTAGTTAGTAGGATAGACAGACAAGGTTGGTAAGCAGATATATATATATATATATATATATATATATATATATATATATATATATATATATATATATTTATATATATATATATATATATATATATATATATATATATATATATATAA
>NC_051426.1:30550824-30553324 GCF_015228065.2 Penaeus monodon
CCATGGATGAAATCTGGTTAAATTAACATGCGTCGACAGGTCCCTGCAGAGGTTGCTGGGCAAGGGAATATCTGTTGTTTATTTACAGTTTCTCTTTTGTATCAACTATGTTCTTTATATATATATATATATATATATATATATATATATATATATATATATATATATATATATAAGTACATATATATAATATATATATATATATATATATATATATATATATATATATATATATATATATATATATATATGTGTGTGTGTGTGTGTGTGTGTGTGTGTGTGTGTGTGTGTGTGTGTGTGTGTGTGTGTGTATGTGTGTGTGTATGTGTGTGCAGATATAGATATACCCAAATATGTAGAGACATACATATATGTGTGTGTATATATATATATATATATATATATATATATATATATATATATATATTATATATATATATATATATGTATATATTATAATATTATACCATATAATGGTTATAAGAGTATAAGAGAGAGAGAGAGACAGATTACGAGAGATATATGTAAACTAACAGATGCATATGTAGTACATAAACACTATAGACATATAGTTGTCATTTGCACTAACAATTTTTTTTTACGTATAACACACAGCATCAGAAGATTCACAGAATGAACCAACATTCTTATCTCAGACAACTTCTTCCCACCCCCTTTTTCTCGCCTTTTCTCCCCTTTTACATCACCCACACACCAATTAGTGCAGGAGTTAAGGGCGCTTCCTATCGTTTTCCCTTCGCCTGCGAGAACGGTTGGCGAAGATGTCCCTCTTAACCTAACCACACCGACCCGCCTACCCTAACCCATTTCCCTCTCCTTTCCTCTACCCCCCCTCCTCCTCCTCCCCATTCTTCCCCTCCTCCTTTCCCCTCCTTCTTTCCCCTCCTCCTTTCCCCCCTCCTCCTCCTCCTTCCCATTCTTCCCCTCCTCCTTTCCCCTCCTCCTCTCCCCTCCTCCTTCCCCTCCTCCTTCCCCTCCTCCTTTCCCCCCTCCCTCCTTCCCCTCCTCTTTCTCCTCTTCCTTTCCCCTTCTCCTCTCCCCTCCTCCTCTCCCCTCCTCCTCTCCCCTCCTCCTCTCCCCGCCCCATTCTTTAGGATTAACACCTTCCTCACTCTGTCACATTCACTCGCTACAATATTGGTTTCTTTGGCCTCATGTCTTTATGAACTGTTTTCGCTTCCGTGCGATGTGTTCCTTAGCGGGCGAGTGTTTTTCACTTTTATTATTATTTTTCTTTTCCGTTTGTTAATTTCTTTTCCTTTGTCTTTTCTTGGGTTTATTTCGGGGATTTCCAAGGTAATTTTGTAGAATAATAATGATGATGATAATGATGATGATAATAATAATGATAATAATAACAAAGTGGTTCATCGAAAGTACAAGAAAATATTACTTACGCACTTCTGTGTCTTTGTGTTTATTCTCTCTCTCTCTCTCTCTCTTTCTCTCTCTCTCTCTCTCTCTCTCTCTCCTCTCTCTCTCTCTCTCTCTCTCTCTCTCTCTCTCTCTCTCTTCTCTCTCTCTCCCTCTCTCTCTCTCTCTCTCTCTCTCTCTCTCTCTCTCTCTCTCTCTCTCTCTCTCTCTCTCTCTCTCTCTCTCTCTCTCTCTCTCTCCTCTCTCTCTCTCTCTCTCCCTCCTCTCTCTCCTCTCTCTCTCTCTCTCTCTCTCTCTCCTTGTTTTTTTTCTGTCGTTTGCTAAGAATCATCCATCGACTCGTGTCATCAGAAGCACCTCCTTAACCACCGTCTTCGCTTCCCCTCTTCTCCCCTCTTTCTTGTTCCCCTCTGCATCTCCCTTTCCTCATTTCTCTTTCCCTTCTTCTTCTTCTCCCTTCTTTCTTGTTCCCCTTTGCATCTCCCTTTCCTCATTTCTCTTTCCCTTCTTCTTCTTGTCCTCTCTTTCAATTCGCCTTCTCCTTTTCCTTTTCCCTTTATCGTTTTCCTCTGTTCCCTTCCGACTCTCTTCATCTGCTCTCTCTCTATACGTTCCACCCCCTTCTCTTCCCCCTCTCATTTTTTCGTTCCCTCTCCCCGTCTCTCTTTTCCCTCTCTCCCTCTCCCCTTCCCTTGCTCCCACTCCTTCTCATCTCTCTCCCCACCTATCTCCTCTCTCTTTTCCCTCCCTTCAATCTCTCCTTTCTCTCCCTCTCCCCTTTTTCTCCCTTCCCTCTCCCCTTCTTCCTCCCCTCCCTCTCCCCTCTTCCTCCCCTCCCTCTCCCCTTCTTCCTCCCCTCTTCCTCCCCTCCCTCTCCCCTCTTCCCCCTTCCCTTGCCGCCACTCCAGGGCTGCCGTTCATCAGTTGGGCAAACACACCATAATGAAATGTGTTACCCTTAATGTCCAGACGGCGTGTTATATAGCGCCGAGGAGTCAATACCGGGTGTGCTATGGTGGCAGCGGTGGCGTGCTATGGTGATGATAATGCTCCCGTTGGCTGTAATTGTGCTAAGAGGCGCTGAAGTGATTTAAGGCTGCTTGGG
>NC_051426.1:30560824-30565824 GCF_015228065.2 Penaeus monodon
TCGAACGTTCTTAAAAAGAAAGTGGATATATAATTTTTGTTAGGGTTGTGGACAGAGCTGTGTATATTCTTTTATATCCTTTCTTCCTTTTTTCTTTGTCTCTTTTTATCTATCTATGGAATGGAATGCTAAATATATAATTTCTTGGATAGCAAATGCTCCAGAATACACATTCTATACACTCATGTCAAGTTTTTTCACTGATACATCACCAGTCATGTTCAAAGGCAAATACCTGCATGGTGGAACGACTGAGACATCTTGATTATTGAGGCCAAATGGGAGTAAAAATACCTCCAGATGTTTACGTTCATCAAATACATTTTTATAAGAAGGTTAAAATTAGATATAAAATCAACGCAGCCGAGTTGCTGTAGGCTATTTTCCCCTCCTGGATCCTTTCCTCACAGTATTTCTCCTTAACCTTGTGCTCACTCATCGGAAAAGAATGTATACTTCGGCTCAGTCTATATGACAAATAAAAATAGCCTTTCCTTCCCTCCCTTTAGCGAGGTTTGAATTTTTGTGGTTTTTGGCATGTTGTGAAAAGGGGGCGGAGGTTACGCACACTCCCGAGTCAACGGAGCATCTGTCACACATAAATAAAGGGGAGGAACTGAGCAGTTCGATTCAAAATTATCATTATTATTTATTCTAATTATTAGCTGTTATAATTTGCTAATATGTGTAAGCATTGTGACATATGCTGATATTTTTTTTTAAATATGATATGCAGTCATTTGTATTCACAGAAATGGTGTATAGTGTAAAGTAATATGTGCGTGTGTGTGAGAGAAGTGTTTGTATGTTTGCGTGCTAGTGCCTTTGTGTGTTCATAGACCTTCAGACTTTCTTAGATTCTTATTCGATTCATATATTACCTGAAATCAGATATTCAGGTATACAATTTTCCAATTTTCATACGCTTTCAACTTCCTCGCTATCCTTGTTTATATGGCTGTGAGAGAGAGAGAGAGAGAGAGAGAGAGAGAGAGAGAGAGAGAGAGAGAGAGAGAGAGAGAGAGAGTGTTGTTTGTTTTATTTTGTGTGTGTGTGTGTGTGTGTGTGTGTGTGTGTGTGTGTGTGTGTGTGTGTGTGTGTGTGTGTGTGTGTGTAGACACTTACATATCTGTCTATTTGCCCATCTATTTATTTATTTGTTCACCTCTCTCTCTCTCTCTCTCTCTCTCTCTCTCTCTCTCTCTCTCTCTCTCTCTCTCTCTCTCTCTCTCTCTCTCTCTCTATCTCTCTTTCTCAACATATTATAGTGGATTCAGATCAAATGTTCATCTGAAGATAATATTGTGATGTTTGGAGATTAGGAGGAAGATATACGAGCGCAATTTGGCGCGCGATTTAAATTCCTGGAATAGCGCGCGGGTGTAGAGGGCGCGGGCGTAAAGGGGGATTGGCGGACCCCTTTTTACGGCTGAGCTTAAAAGATTCTTTACTTTAGGAAATTTCTCTCTGGATTTTTTTCTGGGATTTTGGGACTTAGAATTTATGTTGTTTGTACAATAAGGATTTCTCGGAGATAAGCTCCAGCATTCGAGAGTGAGAACGGGTGCCGCCCTGTGATCCCAGCCATACATCTTCAAATTAATTTTCTTTTACACCAAAATGCTTCCTCTGGGAACACATTGCAGGCCAGGTGCGTGATGGTATTAACCGGCGTCTGGTGATTAGGGACTGCAATTAATGTACAACCCCCTTTTGACGATGTGATCAGGGGAGCAATTATGGCGAATCCCAGAGGTAACCCCCCCCCCCCCAGTCATCAAGGTGAAGGCGAATATGCCACGGATCATTAAAAAAAAAATGAAAACAAGGCAACAATCTCTCGAACGCCAAGACAAAAGTTTTAGCCTCGTCCTCTCTCTCTCTCGGGTGCCGGTCGCTTAGATCACGAGATACAGCACGGCGGCCGCGACCGGTCGATATGCGGAGGCGTTCGGACAGCACGAGGCACGGGCCCGTTCGAAAATGGTGCTCTCGGTATTTTCAATCGAATCCCGGGTTTTTTTTTCTTAAAGGTCATTGGGGGGAAGGGGGGTATTTCGAGACGTTCTTAAGGTCACGGGGGTATTTAGAGATGACCTGGTCTGGTGAAAGGGTATTCGTATCTGGAAGGAGAGCGAGTGCAAGTTTTCGTCTGGAAACCATTACATTTTATCTTCATTTTTTTTTTAATGTTGGGTGATATCTCTCTCGAAATGTAAAAAAAAAAAAAAAAAAAAAAAAAAAGTTATTTTACAATGAAATGCTTGTTCTTCGTTCCTTTATTCCCCCTTCGTCTTCACCCTCTTTTTCTCTCTCATGTCCAGCGTTCTCTGCTGTCTCTTCTTATCTCCCCTTCCTTCCCTCTTCCACGTCCCTTCAGCTCCCCTCATTCCCTCTCGCCTCCCCTCACTCACGCATCCTTTTCTAGCTATCTCTTTCCCCCCGTTTTTATCACACGCGTTCTTCTTTCTCCTCTAGTTTTCGTTTTTCCCTTTTGGATTTATTTTTTTCTACTTGTTTATTTCTCCATTTTATTGTTTTTGTCTTAACACGCTTTTCTGGATTTTTTTTTTTTTATTATGACTTTCTCCCTCGTTTATTCTCTTTCTTTACTGCTTTTCTTTCTTTCTTTTCTCTCTCTTCTTTTCCTTTTTTTTACGTGCGTGATTTTTTTTCTCTCGTTTATTTTCTTTATTCCTTTATTCCTTTATTTCTTTATTTCCATTTTCCTGCCACGTTCTCTCTGTCCTCATTTATTTTTCTCGTTACTTTTTTCCTCTTTTTACACTCTGGAATTATTCTTTCTCATGGAATATCTCCTTCGTTTTTTTCGAGATTCATTTTTTCTCCTCGTTGTCCTTTTTTCTCGTTTATTTTTATTGACTTTCTAAAAATCTTAAGACGCCGTGTCGTTGATTATTTCAATCCACCTTTATTTTTGTTCGTCGTTCCACACTTTATCGTAATTTTTCCCTCCTTATCTTATTCTTCATTGCATCGTTTTTGTCTCAACACGCCTTGATTTTTTTTATTTTCCTCCTTGCTTTGTTTATCATTGCATCGCCTTTATCTCAGTACTCTATAGGGGTGATTTTCCCCCCTCCTTGTTTTGTTCATCCTTGCATCACCTTTCTCTTAACACGCTCTATCGTTTAGTTTATAGTGTTGATTTCCTCCCCCCCCCCCCTTATTTTGCTCACCATTGCATTCGCCTTTGTCTCATCACTCTTTCTCGCTGATTCTTCTTGCTTATTTTGTTCATCATCGCATCGCCATTGTCTCAGTACTTTCTCTAGTGGATTTCTCCCTCTTTATTTTGTTCATCATTGTTTCGCCTTTCTCTTAACACTCTCTATCGTTGATTTTTCCCTCCTTATTTTATTCATCATCGCATCACCTTTTAACACTCTATCGTTCCCCCCCTCCTTATTTTATTCATCATTGCATCGCCTCTCTCTTTAACACACTTTTTTGTACCTCCTTGATACTCGCCTCGACCTAACCTGGCTCGCCTCTCTCCCCCCGCAGGTCGAACTCACCGGGAACAGCATCTACGAGTACATCCATCCTGCCGACCACGAGGAAATGACGGCTGTGCTGAACGTCACTCCGCAACCCGTCCCCCATTCTCCCTACGTCAGACAAGGTGAGTTCATCCCCTTCCCCCTGCCTGTTTGTTTCCCCTGCCCCTCTCTGTCCCCTGCTTCTCGGGTCCTTGTCACTTCTTCTTCTTCTTCTGCCTCTCTGTTTCCTGTCCCCTGTTTCCTTGTCCACTGCATCTCTCTCCCGTGCCTCCTTGTCCCTACTTAACCCCTACCACTTTGCCACTCTGTTCCCTGTCACCTGCTTCCTTGTCCCCTGCCTCTCTTTTCCCTACCCCCTTGTCCCTCCTTCCCCCCGCCTCTCTGCTCCCCTGTCCCCTGCCTGGCACCTCTATTTCCCTGCCGCCTTATTGCTCTGCCACTTTCTCTCTTCCCCTGCATCCCCTCTCTCTCCCTTCCACGTTTTGCCTCTTTGTCTTCGTCCGTCACGCAGAGCGGATTTCCCCCCTTCTCCCTGTCCCCCTGCCATCTTTTCTCTTCTCTTTACCATGTGTCTACGTCAACCTGGGTGGGTTTTCTCCCTTCTCCCCTGCCTCCCCCTTCCATTTTCCTCCTCTCCATCTTTCTACGTCAAGGTAAATTTTCTCCCTTCTCCCCTGCACTCTTTTCCTTCCCATCTTCGTGCATCAACCTCCCTATCTCCCTATCCCCCTTCCCCTCCCTTCCTCTCCCTCGTTTACCCGACACAAAACTGCTTCCTTCCTTTCGCTACATAATCCTCTGAGACGACGCTCTCCCCCCCTCCCCCCCATTTCCCCTCACTTCTCTTCCTCCTCTGTCCCCCTTTTGGATACCAGACTGAGCTTTATACTTCCCTTCCTCTCCCACTTTATCCCCCCCCTCCCCCCCTTATCCTTACTCCTCATTCTGCCTCCCTCTTTTCCCCAAACTTTATCCGCTTCTGCCTCCCCCTGTCCCTATCCCTCATTCTGTCTCCTTATTTTCCCTCCTCTTTATCCGCTTCTGCTTCCCCTTGTCCCTATCCCTCATTCCGTCTCCCTCTTTCCCCCCCTCTTTATCCACTTCTGCCTCCTCCTCCCTTTATTCTACCTCCCACACTCTCCACCCCTCTGCCCCCCCATTTTATCCCCCTCAGCCCCCCCTCCCCCCCACAAAGTACTTCCGGGAAGTCATGCTTTAAAAAAAATGCATTGTTTGATCTCGTCTTGATAGGCACTTGATATGCCAATGGATCTCCAGTCTCCCTGAGTTAAATGGATCTCACATGATTTTGGATTAAATTCCCTCGTTTTCCTTTTGCAGATGAGGAGATAGAGAGAACCTTCTTTATAAGAATGAAGTGTGTCTTGGCGAAAAGGAATGCCGGTCTTACCACAGGTGGCTATAAGGTAGGTTTTCCTCTGGTGATCCGTTCGGTCCTGCAGGAGTTTGAGATTC
>NC_051426.1:30583324-30585824 GCF_015228065.2 Penaeus monodon
TTATTATCATTGCTATTGCTGTAATTATTATTATAATTATCATTATCGTTGTTACTCCATTATTATTATCATTGTTAATATTATTATTATTATACATTATTTTTTTTATTACTATTATTATCATTATTACTCTTATTGTTATTATTATTGTTGTTGTTGTTGTTGTTGTTGTTGTTGTTGTTGTTGTTGTTGTTACTGTTGTTATTATTACTATTATTATTATTATTATCATTATTATCGTTATTATTATTATTATTATTATTATTATTATTATTATTGTTATCATTATTATTACTATTATTATCATTACTATTATTGTTGTTACTATTATTATTGTCATTATTATTATTATTATTATTATTATTATTATTATTATTATTATTATTATTATTATTATTATTATTATTATTATTATTATTATTATTAATATTATTATTATCATTATTATTATTATTATTATTATTATTATTATTATTATCATTATTATTATTATTATTATTATTATTATTATTATTATTATCATTATTATTATTATTATTATTATCATTATTATTATTATTATTATTATTATCATTATTATTATTATTATTACCATTATTATCTTTATTATCATTTTTATTTTGTTACTGTTATTGTAATTATTATCAATATTATCCTTATAATCATTATTATCATCATCATTACTATTACTAATATCACATTATCAATATCATTATCATTGGCCGTTTTTTATATTACTTCTAGTATCATTATCATTATCATGGCTACCGTTATCTTTTTTATCATTTCTATTGCAATAGATATCTATATATCTATCGATTTGTATTCCTATCTGGATATCTATCTGTCTATCTGTCTAATATATATATATATATATATATATATATATATATATATATATAAATATATATATATATATATATATATATATATATATATATTTATATATATGTATTTATTTATTTATTTATTAATCTGTATATATATATATAATATATATTTATATATAAGTATATATAAATATATATACTTATATATATAAGTTGTGGTGTTACAGACGAGTACTGCGTATTAGCTGGACAGAGAAGAAGACGAATGATGAAGT
The DNA here is from genome assembly GCF_015228065.2 of Penaeus monodon. Classification (NCBI taxonomy): domain Eukaryota; kingdom Metazoa; phylum Arthropoda; class Malacostraca; order Decapoda; family Penaeidae; genus Penaeus; species Penaeus monodon. The sequence goes on from NC_051426.1 coordinate 30,584,430, forward strand.
GCTGAGAAAAATAAATTGTAAAGACCGACTGTTGGACATCTTGGACAGGAGGAAATTAAAGTTTATTGGTCATGTGATGAGAAGTAAAAGTATTGAGAAAGACTTGCTGACAGGGATGGTGATAGGAAACAGAGGAAGAGGCAAACCGAAGACAAGACTGAGCGACAATATCAAAGATATTTGCGGGCTGTCGATGGTACAAGTGGAAAGAAAAGCGTAAGATCGAGTTTAGTGGCGAAAGATGGTGGAGAGGTCCACGGCTGCTCAAACATGAGCATACCGTTATTGATGATGATATATAGATAGATAGATATAGACACACACACACATATATATATATACATATATATATATATATATATATATATATATATATATATATATATATATATATATATATATATTTAAATGAATATACACTTATTATTATTATTATTATTATATATATATATATATATATATATATATATATATATATATATATATATACACACACACACACACACATACACACATACACACATACACACACACACACACACACACACACACACACACACACACATTATATCTGAATTATGAAACACAGTAAGTCAATTAGCTCTGACCAATAAGTTTCCTAATCACGCGCGTAATCGATCTTGACACACGAAACTGCATCACATTTCCGATCAGATATGCTTTGGTTATTGCTTAGGCATTCCTCGCCCGAAACATGTCAGAAACACGTCTCCCGGAAGGTCTTGGCTCGTTGATGAAAAACACACCCAGTGGTATCCTGTTTCTATTGCACAGAGATTATCCTCAGTTCAGGCAGGATTGGGAAAGCGGAAAAAAAGAGAAAAATTAGAAATTGAAATTGAAGTTGGAAGGATCTGTATAGAGAAAAGATACATTACATTTTGAATATATTTAAATACATGATTTGTTGAGTTTATGACTCCTTTTCATTACATCAAATTATCAAAACAAATGATTACATAGATATATGTGAACCAGAATATTGCAATAAATTACATAGGTATAAATATATTGAAAGTAAGTGCTATAGCATAAGACATAATACAAATAGTACAGAATAATGTTAATAATGATCTTACACATGGTACAATAAACGACATTCAGTAATATGGATTCGTATGTTTTTTTAGCGATCTGTTGAAAGCAAAACGGACTAAAAAGAAGGGTAATTAGAGAGAGCGAGAGATGAAAGAAGAACGAAAGAGAAAGAGAAATGGAGTGAGAGAAGGAAGGATAGGGAGAGAGAGAGTTGGAGAGAAAGAGAAATAAGGGAATGAAAGAGATAACAAGAAAGAGAAGGAGAGAGAGATATAAAAGAATATAGGATTGGGAGGGAGGGAGAGAGAAAAAAGGAGAAAAAGAGGGGGGGAGAAA
>NC_051426.1:30608324-30625824 GCF_015228065.2 Penaeus monodon
GGGTGGCTTATTTTGGCCTGAAATGCGTCGTGCGCGAGAGAAATAGCCATTTCTTAAGAGCCTCGTTGCCGTTGCCTCCGAGAAGACGGGGAAAGGCTTTAGGATTTTCCTTTTATTTTTTTGATAAAATTTCCGAGATAAATGGTGCTTTCGGGTGGGGAATTCATGCAGATTATTCGCGGGGAGAGGCTTTTTAAGTAGCTGAGAAGAGAAAAAGCCGAGGCATGTGGGTTGAACGGTGAAGTTTGTTATAGTCTTACGGATATCATAGGTTTAAGAGCTGAGCGTTTGAAAATGTTAATGATTATTACAATTTTTGGCATATATGTCAGGTAAGAAGTACATATATAATCGATTGGTCGGTGGAAAGGTAAGGAATATTCATTAAACGAGAAATTAAGAGCACTAGACCCTGACATAGAAGTAATTTTATTAAGGGTTAAGTTTCAGACAGCCATCCAGCCTCGTAATTATTATTTCTCGTTTCAGTTGCATAATGTGTGTGTTGTTGTTTTCTATCATAGATGAAATAAGTAAAAGTTTTGGTCATTGTTCATGTAGTGACCACACCCCTTTTGAGGATAAGTCCCCACGGCTCCAGTCGACAGCCTCGGGGGCATTCTTGGGGTCCATGATCGTCACCACATGAACTAAAGTCCTTCGTGACTTGGGGGCTTTCGTGTATCAGTTAGTGCAGTTTTGGTAGATATCCAGAAAACCTTCGCATGACTAATCACGATGATGGTGGTGGTATTAACCCAATGCCGCAGGGAAAATGCTGTGCTCTTTTTCTTTCTTTCTTTCTTTCTTTCTTTCTTTCTTTCTTTCTTTCTTCTCTTTCTTTCTTCTTTCTTTCTTTCTTTCTTGCTTTCTTTCTTTCTTGCTTGCTTGCTTGCTTGCTTGCTTGCTTGCTTGCTTTCTTGCTTGCTTTCTTGCTTGCTTGCTTTTTATTTTTATTTTGTGGGCATGGTTGGCTCTATAGTGCTTAGCCACAAAGGAGTCAATTAGTAGACCCTGTGACCTTACCTGGTTTCACCTTTCCTTGAATTGGCAGATTTTTTTTTTTTTTTTTTTTAGACAGTACTTGTAATTGGCTCATTGGTGTACAAGTGTAGCCATCTATGTGTTAAAACAATTAATAAAATAAACTAACAGTGTGCATGGCGTGTACATATCTGCCACGTCCAGCAACATTGGGTTAATAGATTCATCTCACTCTCTACTACCCAACTGTGTATTATTGTAGTGATGTATATCCCAGCTAACAGGGACTAGAATGTTGGGGAGTAAAGTAAACTAAAGTAAACTAAACATTGGGTAGTAAAGGCTTAGAGGAATCCATTGATACTCCTATCATCATAATCGGTCATGTGAAGATATTCTAAACAATTACTGTGGTTCGTTACCTTTCTTAATTAGATCATTAGAGTTTCCCTGTCTTGGTGTGGTCAGTAAGTAAATGTTTACTATTGTACTGTATGTTGCACAACTTTCTTATCTTGGAAGGAAATACCATTAATGAAAACTGTCTTAATTTTTGTTGTTCTGTTGATCACAGGCAAAGTTTAATTTGTACTATGTGGCTTTGTGAAACTGACACTATATCATTTTTTGTTCCCATTATTCACTGTGTAATATGTAATTGCACTGCGTATATATATGCTGACTTTACAGAATTTACCTACTGATGCTCTGCCCCTAGACCTCCACCCAGTCACCATGAACTTAATCTCTATGTAGCATTTGTCACAACCTACTTTCTGCATTTCTGATGTTATTCTTTGGCTGCACAGATTATATTGTGTATCAATGAACATAGTTTCTTCTCTCTCTTTATGTCTGTGTTGTTAGATTTTCCCTATCTTAGTACAGTCATTATATAAAGGTATACCAAAGTAATACCTAAGTGTTGCACAACTTTCTTAGGTAATCTTTATAATACAGATGCACTTACCAGAGACTAGGTTGATGAGGGAGGCTGTGCCCCCGAACACCCCCCTACCAAACAGTGTCTTCACCTCGGTATGCATGGCAAGATAGGGCTGAAACTCAAGAGTACTGAGTGGACTTAGTCTGTTAGTGATGCTCTCCACAGTCTATTAGGAAAATTAGCAAAATCTTATCTTAATTTTGTTTTATTCAAGATACATCTCGAGAACACGTCTGTATCTTAAAACCTGTCAAATGTATTGAGTATGATCCATAAACATAAAATTGAATTGTGCAGTGTGCAAGATGGTTTCAAGAGAATCTTTAAAGCTGATTAGTATGTAATCAGCAGTGTTTGATAGAAATAGACTTGTTCTTTAAACCTATCTATAGAAATGTACTCACTATCATTCCATTGTGTCTTTTTTTTTTACAAATGTTTCATTTTTCTACATGCAGGTGATTTGTCATAGGTGTACCTCTGTAGCTGTGTGTTACATATGCTATGGTGTGCATCAGACCTTGGTATTGAAAACTAATTCACTTGAAAGTTGTGTAATTGTGTGACTTTCAAATTGGACTCTATTCTGTTATAAAATTTACTAAATGTTAATAAGTAATTTTATTTTTATTTATTTGGGAAATGCCTGCCCTGCTGATACTACTAATCTTTAAAATGATTGATTACATGTGATGTGCACTCTCCAGATATACTGGTAGTAGTTGTTAAAAATTTTATGTGTGATGTGTGCATACAGGCATATATATATGTATTGATGATATTGGCTGTAATTAAGGTAACATAGGGCTCATTGGTAGTCCCAGCAATAAAGGTAAATGCTAAAGCATGCAAAGGAGTCTTTTATTCTGTGAATTTATTATCAAATAAGATGCCAGTCCAAGCTTTAAATGTAGTAGAGGTCTGTTATCCTTTGCCTTTGCCTACCCACAAAGGCATGTCAGTAAAAAGCCTTTCCATTAGCTGATTGTAAAAGAATATGTACGTTTAGGTCTTGCATGTAGGTGCTATGCTTTGTATTTTGTTAGAGGTGTGTTTAAAAGGATGATTTAAGTTCACTGTTTCCTATCATAATGCAGTATATTTAATATTCTTTCATTTTCACAGATTTTCCAGAAATTTCCAAAATGTGTGACCAGATTTTCAACGATGAGATGCTTATCAATACTTTCAGTACAGTGTTTGATATGAAAGTCACTGTACAAGACATGAAGCAGTTAAAGCCTGACTTTGTGCAGAAAATCTACCTCCTCTTCATTCGGGATTTTGGAGCAGGTCTAGAGCAAATCCATCAGGTATGTTATCTCTTGTGGAAAGACTGGGAATGTTATATATATCTTTTCTTGTTATTTTTAAGTTTTGGTTACTAAGCCTGATTTAGTTGGCTGTTCTTGCTTAGTGTTACAAGCAGAAAGATAAGGATAGAGAATGATTTCCAAATCATCGTATGCTGAAAATAAAAATTGTGGCAATATACTAATAAAGACAGTGTTTGATTGAAGTGATTTTCTGATGTTTAAAGTTTTGCCAAAGAATCTGATTTTATTGTTTATGCAAAAGATTTAAGTATATAATAGGAATTTTCTAGTGGAAGTGAACAGATTGATAAATTAATAACCAAACTTATAGTTAAGAGAGCCTTTAAATTTGTATATATCACTGCATTGTTTCTCTATTTCTTGCTTTCTTTTTCCTTTTCTTTTTATTCAACATGCGTTCACCAAAATAAAATAACAATACACTTGATGCTTGTTCGTACTAACCACACAATGTGCATTTGATGTAAAATGGACAACTTTTTCATTAAATCCTTATTGCCTGTTTTCTTTGATTGTTTTAGTAAATTCGTAATGCATTTTCAGTTCACAAAGTAGCATATGTTAATTTCCATTCCACAAGGAAAAGTTGAAAATTAATAAAAGTCTACTGTACGTCAACAAAAATAGACTAGGCAGAGGGTAATCAGGTAGAACTTACTGTAGATATATTCCTTGAAGCATGATTTTGGGTTTCATGGGTCTGTATATCAATAAATTCATCCATGTGCCAGTCAGCATTTTATTATAATTTTATGACAATTTTTTTGCTGATTTCAAAACTGATTTTATAATTTGCTATAATTGACAGAGTACTCAAATTTTTCCAGTGATGTGGTTTTGGAAGATTTTTTAAAAAGTTAGGCTTTGAGGATTTCAGATATTCAAGCTAATCATTGTGAAGTGTCTTGTTTTATGATTAAGCTGATTAAATGTTACTTCTAAACACGAAGATGGCAGTTTGTAGAATTTCCAACTTGATTCAGCTTTTGTAGGAGTCGTCACATTTAACTGTATCAACCAAATTTGTAATAAAAATTGAATCATGCTAAGTAACCTGTGAGTTGGCAGCCCAGCATCAAGTTATTTGATTGTAATGAAACCTAACAAAGCTGTATGCTAGTTATAAAAGGCATCTTCCGTGAGTATTAAGAATTGTCATGAGCGTCTTGATAGTTTGCCGACTGATATCTGATTTAATAGCAGTTTCATGTAGTCCTATGTATTTGTTTATTTATTTATTTATATTTACTATTTATTTCCTTATATTTATTTATATTTTTTATTTATTATTTATTATTTATATTTATTATTTATTTATTATCTATTTATTTGTTTATTTATTTATTTTTCAATGCAAGCCTTGTATTGATACTAATTTCCTCTTTAGTATGTCAGTAATGATAATAACTATTTAACATATATCTGCTACTTTTTCACTATTGCCTATAGTAAGTTACATGTGATTTATTGATATAAAATGCTGATATACGCTGCCCAGCAGGTAGAATGTCCAGGAACACTCACATGGTATTTAATAACTCCCTATCAGTATCTAGAAGAAGAAAAATTGGCCAAGAGGAATTGAGTACTTATGAAGTTTTCCCCTTTTCTCCTATGCCTCACAAAGCTAGGCAATTAAGCTGTGTATTAATTGGTGTGACTGATTGAAATTCAGGTGACAGATTTGAACTCCCTTCTCCTCACCGCCCACTTTTGTTGTTACACTTCATAACATTCTCAGTGATATCAAAACTATATGTAAGGCATATCATACTAAGATATTATGGTGTCCTAGGGCTGTAAAGATGTGAAATTGTGAGGCAAACTGGTTTTACTCCATGCACAGTGAGACAGTTCAAGGAAGGGAAGGGAGGGAAGTACCTTTACACAGCATTAAGGGATGTTCAATCTTTCATTGTCTTACAGGAGAGGTAAGACAAGCATCCACTTTACCTCTCAGTGGATGGTGTGTATGAGGGTCAACTATGGAAGTGTGTACCTGCGTACATATCAATCTATTGCACCTGTTAGTACGTGATCCCAATTGCCTCACTATGTTTGGGTGATGGGGAGATTCAAATAAGGTGTCATTTCACACCATGTGAGGGTCCTCACACATTCTGTCAGACAAATCAGCTTATACTAACTTTTTATCAGAACTAATATGACTAACACTCTCTCTTTCCCTTTCCTCTATCTCTCTTTCCCTTTCTCTCTCTCTCTTTCCCTTTCTCTCTTTCTCTTTCCCCTTCTCTCTCTCTCTCTCTCTTTCCCTTTTTCTCTTTCTCTCTTTCCCTTTCTCTCTCTCCCTTTCTCTCTCTCTCTCTCTCTCTCTCTCTCTCTCTCTCTCTCTCTCTCTCTCTCTCTCTCTCTCTCTCTCTCACTCTCTCTCTCACTCTCTCACTCTCACTCTCTCTCTCTCTCTCACTCATTCACTCACTCTGTCATTCATTGATTCATCTTTTAGATAATGAATAGGGCTAACAAGAAGCAAGAGGCTGTGAGAAAAATAGTTCATTTATCACTAAAAGTTAACTTGTCAAAAAAATCCATTTGTTCAAATTTCTTGATAGATATCTGCAGTATTGAAGTATAAGTTTCAATCTATTAATAATCAATAATTGAAGTACCAGCCTCAGTACCTGAGGAATAGGAGTAGTGCAGTGTCTGCACACCACGGCTACAGCCACAGTTCCCAAGGGAGTGGCATGTCCACCTCTTTTCTGCGACAGCCTTCAGTTATTGTCCAGCATTCCCAGGTATTCGTTCGTCCTTTGATAAGCCTGAGGCATGCGCGAAAAAGCTCACTCACAAGCGAATATTGCATTGCTGGCATCTGAATGCAAGATCTGACATTTCGACTGATAAAAATGCATGAAAATTTGGTCAGAAAATAAAGGCTGGATACAATTTCTGTTTGTGTGTAAAGCTGAGGTTCCACTAACATTTTGTGAGTCTAGAAGTAGACTCCAGTTAAAGATTCTCACTCTTGGTCTGGCCTACACACACTATCTAGGGAACTGAGGAAGCCAGACTTAGAGAGAGGGCTTTGTTCAGATCATGCTAGATTTTTTTGTATTTTTTTTTTTTTCTGATTAGCTAATTTTATGTTTAATTAAATATGATGCAGCTGTGAGATCATGGAAGACAGTTTGAGGCTTGTCTAGACTTGACTATGCTGCATCCAGTCTCAGGAAAGGGTTTTGAAGATCTAAACATGTGTAAAAGCATGAATATTAAATGTCTGGTGATTATAATAAAAAAAAAAGTATTGAGATCCTGGCTCAAGTTCCCTGTATAAATATTGATGTTCTTCAATACTTGCTGTATATTTGAAAAGACACAACTCTCCGCTGAAACACATCAACTCACTGCAGGCTCTGGAGTCCTTCAATTCGCCAAGTCTATTTTGAGAAGAAAATTCAAGAGGTGGCATCAAAGACTGCAAAGTTTAAGAAATATTGTATATCAGATATAGATAATGCAAACCATATGTAAAGGTAATTATAACAGAAAAGAGAGTTGCGTCCAGGACGAATTGCCACTTTTTCTTTTCCTGAGATTGGACGCACAATAATAACAAAACACGCGAATAGCTTGGGAGATTTCAGTACAGGGTGAAATATAATTGTTATGTTGCTACAACTGCCTCTGAGTGTGTTGAAAAGGGAAGAGATTAACTAGGTCCATTTTCAAAGCATAAATTGACATATTAAGCTTTTGATTTGTAAATTATAATTGTAATGCTCAGTGTTAATGCTGTCGTTCATGAATTGCCATATCTTAACCCGTTTTGCTGGGATGCATCACATATTTGCAATGTCCACTCTGATTTTCATTAATTATGTCTACAAATAGATGGCTTAGTCACCAAGGTGTCATTTGCTAGTTCTTCCTATGTTTACTCTTTTTTTCTTTTCTTTTCTTTTTCTTCTCCCCTTATTGCTGGTAGTATTGTAATAACATGAGTAATCATAATATCAATGACAATAACATCTGGTTAGATATTAATAGCATTAAAGAGAAAAAAAATACAAGAAACAGGGAACTCAGGTAAGGTCACTTGCGGCTTACTTATTGACTCTTTGGTGGTTAAACACTGAAGCCATCTGTATGTAACAGAATTCACCCCAAAAAATTATAGTTGTAACCATGGCCAAATGGTTAAGTATATGAATGTCGTTTTTTATGCTCTTTCTTTTATACTATTACAGCTTCCATTTGATGTAAGCGAGTCTGTCCAGCAGTACCCAGACATGTACCGGTCTATCATGAGGACGATGGCCCTAGCTAAGGTCATCAACCTGTTTCTCAAGATCATGTACAATGATGACTCCTTCATGTCAGCAGACCTGTTTGACCCAAGTGAGTATTTTCCGTGTTTAGATGAAGTATCTGTGTCATGTTAGTGGCAGTCATTGTTAGATATGGTAAAAGATAGACAAGGGGGAAGCATTTATCTACCATTAATATGTATTTAGTTCTAATCTGAATTTGTAAAGTAATGGTAAAGATATGTGTTTGGAAGATAGATTTTTTGGAGTAGAACAAGTCGAGAAAATAAGAGCAAATGAAGATTGGTTAAGATAATGAGAAATAAAATTTTAAAATTGTGCACAGGCTCAAATTCAAATTCGGATTCAAAATACTTTATTCTGTTTGTTACCATGGTTATTTTTTTAAACATAAGTAATAATTTTCCAGTACATATAAATATAAGCTACAGATAGCCTGAGAGAGAGTTAAAGAATGCTGTTCTTTCTTTTATTTTCATCTGGACTTTCTAGCAGTATCAACCTTTCAGATGAAGGAAGACATAGAATTTACATATAGGATTGATAAAGGTCTCTTTGATAGTTCTGATGAATATTTCAGTGCAGTGTTTCTTTTGCAACATAAGAAAATTTGAAGTAATATTTCAGCACTTAACCCAATGCTTCTGTGGATGGCATGTATGTACATGCCCTGCTCACTATGAGTTTCATTTATTAATTGATTTTGCACTTAAGTGACTCCACAAATACCTCACCAGTGAGCCAATTACGTGTACTATCTGTCTCACCTGTTTACCCTTTTCCTTGCTTTTCAAAAATGTTCCTGGTATTTTATGTTGCTGTTAGTAATGTCAAAAACACTATAATAGTTGTAATGTCTATAATGAAAATAACAGCATCGATGTTGATCACATTTAGTATAATAATAATAAAAAAAGAAAAAAAAAAATCAGGTGAGGTCAAAAGGTCTACTAATTGTTCCTTTGTGTCTAAGTACATGCAGAGATATTTCACAATAGGTTATTGAACACAACATTTTCCCAACAAAAGAGGGTTAAGCCAAAGGTTCTCAAAGTATGGGTTGCGAGATCTGCAACCCCCCTTCCTTCCTGCTGTATTTCCTCTTCTTCCTCCCGCTACCCATCCTTATGTGTCTTGTGCTTGTCACTGGTGGTTGATCTACCTGGAGCTCATTAATGCAGCACAAAGTTATGATGAGTGCATTATAGTGGTTGTCAGAAATGCTTTGTTGCTGGGGGAGTGGGTCATGAATCTATCAAGGGTAATTTGTAGGGGTTGCATGAAAATATCTTATTTTGCTGTTACTAATGTTTATAATAAAAATAACACCATTGATATTCATAGCATTAGCAAAACATTAGAGAAATTAGGTAAAGTTACAAGGTCTACTAATTGACTCCTTTGTGGCCAAGCACTAGTAGAGCCGTCTGTGTGCAGAGACATTTCACAAAAATATAAAAAATGAGCACATCTATGGTATGTACAGACATGCCATATATGTGCTCATTTTACATACATGTCATGCCTAGCACCAAGGTTGTTCTTAAACACTAACAAGGTGAAAAGTGGAAATGTGTGCTGTGAATATCAGTGATATTTTTATGGCTAGTCTTCTGTAGTAACACTTTGCCCAAGACCCATGTAAAAAAAAAGAAAAATCTTTTTCTTTTTTCTTTCTATCTTTTCACAAACAAGTACTCAAAGAAACCTTAATTATGTATATATTTATGTATAATATTTGATTATGTGTGTGCGGAACATACTGTTCAAAATACAGTACATAACCAGTACCCATAGATATTGACAAATTGTAGTAACTACTTCAGGTTAAGGGTTTCATAGTATTAAATGTTGCATGTTTCTCTTCATATATGTGAATACAAACATAGTTAAAGAGAAGGAATTACTGAAGGGTAAAAGAAGCTGGTGATAGCATCCTCGTCAGCAGTATTAATGATCTCTTGTGACTGCATCTTGTGATTTCTTACTATTGACATAAATTTGTAGTTTGTGATGAGGCCAAAACACAGATAATCAGGTAAATATGTTGTTAAAGATGCAGATGTCAACAGGCAGTAGTATATTCAACTAAAAATATTGCTACATATTTGTATGTCAGTCAGTTTGCTCAGTTTTAGGAAAGGAAGTTATTTCAGACTCATTTTAGAGGTGCAACAATAACCTTAATGCCTAACATGATTTTGTGTAATACCTGCTGCCATTTGGCTACAGTTCCCATTTTCCTAAATTTTTCCTCTTCTTACAGAACCAAGAAGAACAAGAAGGTTTTTCTCACTGATGATGGAGTTTTATTATGCTGCAAATGAAAGTACAGAGCAATTGAATGCCATTGAAGAGCAAGTATGTATCCTTAGGCAGTTTTATTTATTTACTTGTACATTTATTTATTTATTTATTTATTTATTTATTTATTTATTTATTTATTTCCTTCTCAGTTACTTTCACTGTAACTACATGATAAATATTAACAGTTTGAGATATGCTGTTAACTGTTGAAAATCAATATTATTTTTATTGGCTTAGGTTAATGCTTGATATTTACCTGTAGGTGGCAATTAAGCGTGAAGCACGTGAAAAGCAGCAAGAAAACATTGAGAAGAACATAGCCAAGCTGAGGCAACTCAAGATGGAGAACGCAGAAAATCAGATCCGGGAAGAGCAGGTCTGCTGTTGTTATTGTTGTTGTTTTTATGATCATTCATTTTATTGTGGCTGTTTTTTTTTTTATGTTCTTTTATATCGTAGTAGATGTAATGCTTATTAAAAGTGTTTATGTTTAAAGAAATTCACTTTTGGTTATTTTTATAGCATTAGTTTATGAATGGATTCCATTGCAGGAGCTGAAACGCATTGCAGAAGTGAAGGAGGATTTGCAGAAATACCAAGACACAAAGCTTAACCTGAAATCTCAGCTTGATGAAGTAAAGATGATCATTGCAACTTTAGGAACAACCATGAAAGATGTTGAGCTGGAGATAATTGAGGTGTGCAAAGAAAGGCTGAATTTTATTGTTTTCTTGCATTATTTCATTCTGTCTTTTTTGTCTTTCTTTCATTTCATTTCTTTTTCACTTAATTGCATCAACTATTGTTTTTTTTTTTTTTTTTTTTTTTTTTTTTTTTTTTTTTTTTTTCCAGTATACTTGTATTAGTTATTAGTGAGTACTTTACATATTAAGGAAAATTTTTAGGTCAGTAATTAAAAAAAAAAAATAAATAAATAAATAAAAAAATCCTCTGATGACATTTACATTTTAAAAGTGATGGTTAAAGTAAAAAACTTCTTTTTATATATATATATATATATATATATATATATATATATATATATATATATATATATATATATATATATATATATATATATATATATTTATATATAACTTTCCCAAATTCATCTCAGACCATTTTTATTCATGTTATGAAATGGAATAGCAAACCTTTAAAAATTAATTGTGTATTCTAACTTACATCATGTAGGGGAAAGAGAGGATAGAGAAATTAGCCAGCCAAGTTGTGCAGGCCAGTGAACGGCAGGAAATAGAGGAGCGCGAGCGTAAGTTGGCCGTCTGCAGGAATGATAACGAGAAAAAGTCCCGCCGTTTGGCCGAATTGAAGCAGTCGCTGCAGACCTTCACCTCTGCTCATGATTTGGTGAAGGAGCAGCTGCTAGGAGTTATGCAGGAGATCCAGCAGGGAGTTGCCAAGCAGAAGTAAGTTGGTGTGTCTGTGTGTGTGTGCTTGCGTGCATGTAAATATATTAGTAATCTGCTTGTATATATATATGTGTGTGTGTGTGTGTGTGTGCGTGTGTGAGTTTGCGTGTGCATTTGCGTGCATGTGTTTGTCCTGTAAATAGATTAGTAATCTACCTGTATATTTTTATAGGGAATGTCTAGCAGGACTGAGTCAGAAGGACCGTTCTAAAGGCTTAGTGCTGGAAGAAACTGAAGACATTTCCATGAAAATTCAACAGCTGATGGAACAATTAGCCTCCAAGCAAGAGAAGATTTCACAGCTCCACTTGTCATGGAAGCTGAAGAAGGAGAGCCTCCAACACGAAGTTAACCAGCGCAAGTCGTAAGTACACGTGGCAGTTACAATTTTATCAGTTTTATGTACAGTTTGACAATCCTTTCTTTGGACGTAATTTTCCTTTACTTTACTTTGCATATTCTTACTGGTTCTTCTCCCTTGTATGCAACAGGACCTTAGAGGAGATGCGACGCAATCAAACCGAGGACGAGATTGTTCTCCAGGACATGGAAACCGAGCATGCGGGGATTATCCACGAAACTCAGCAACTAAAGGAACAGCTTGCTGATTTCAACCATTTCATTGCATCACATTACCAGAATATTTTGCAAGCTGTAAGTAATTTTGTAATTTTGTTCTATCATTTTATTCACTGATATCCCTTTGGTTATCTTCATTTATATATATTTATAGTTTTTGGAATTATTTCTGATGGTAATGATAATGTTTTCTGAACCTAGAAAAAAGGTGACACAATAGTCTGTTGAGTTACTTAACTTAAAGAAAAACTATGATTGCATGAAGTAAACTTTAATGTTGGTTGTGTAAATTTTATTCATGCCAAATATGTAAAATTGTTTGTTTGTCTTTCTGTTACCCTTGTATATATATTTTGATAGATTGTTTTAAGACATGCTACCAAAGAAAGGGACATTATTACAAACACACTACAATGAATAGAAGTGCAATACTTTCTTTCTCATTATTACTTTTCATCTGTCTTTGTCCCGTGGAGAATGTGTGCCCTATATTTATGCATGCTTGGGTGAGGATTCATGGACACTGTACAAATGTTCTCATAGGATACTGGAAAATATTGTGATGGTTCAGCGTCTCTTGATTAGATTCTAAAATTACAACTCCTTTTACTATGTGAATTTACTTACAGTAAGAATAATTCATTGCTTAGTGTGCTGATGTGCCTCATACGGGCAAGATCATGAGAGTTGACATTGATATTGCTATTTATTTTCTTTTCACAGATGGAGAAACACAACAATGAGTTGCAGACAGTGCTGACTGACTTGACTGAGACAATTTACCAAGCCAAGAGAAATAATTAAAGTGAAACTCTTCCTTTTCTGCAAATGACTAAACACTCAGTTGTGTTGACAAAATGACAGAATGCCACAGTACACAAAAGGAGTTTTGAAAGATAAGAAGGCAGTTTCAAAAGTCTCCTGATTTTCATCTTCTGAGCTAACCAGAGGGGGAAGTTTCAATGAATTTATTTTGTGAATGATAGGTGTTGTCTGCTGTTCCTTCTCTTTGCTGTCTAATACTCTATTTTTCTCTATACTTAAAACCATTTGTAAGCATTTTGTATTTGATTTTGAGGTAATTAGTATCATATATTTTTATTTTTTCATCCCCTAATCCTTTATACCCTGTGTGTATCTGTGAGAAAAACTTTCTTGTGTTTGTACATAAATATTCTTTTTTTTCTCTCTCTCTTTCTATTAACTCATATATACCAGAGTGATTGTATGAATGAAGGATTCTTTTCTGTATATACTGTACTTATGAATAAAGAATAGTATATTTCTTGAAGGTTGATTAACCAGATGCATGACTAATTAATTGCACAGATGTACACATTTCTACACAAGAAATGGTAAATGCAAGAACATTGTGTATTAAACAAAATCCCAGTTTAAATTTCCTCCATCCATCAAGTATGTATCATGGAACACGTACTTTACATGCACACCATACACATATGGCATACACATGAAAATCTTGACAAAAAAAAGTATGTGTGTGTGTATATGTATAATATATATATATATATATATATATATATATATATATATATATATATATATATATATATATATATATATATATATATATATATATATATATAATATATATAATATATATATATAATATATATAATATATATATATAATATATATATGATATATATGTACATATATATATAATATATATATATATATATTATATGCATATATATCCATGAATAGCAAAACACTCTTCCGTGCTGATACAATGGAAGAAAAAACCCACAATACAAAAACTACATTGAACTACATTCAATAAATCTAGTTTTTGTATTGTGTTTTTTTTCTTCCAGATATATCCATATAGCTCTGTGTGTGTGTGTGTGTGTTTGTTTGTTTGTTTGTACATATACATATAGTACTTCAATTTCTTATGTGCAAAGCTTTACTGGAAATATATCATAAATCTCATTAAATCACATGCAAAATATTGTCCAATTACCATGCTGCAGTTGATCAACTTTTAGCTCAAACAAAGTGCTTACAGTCTTCCCTCTATACTTTTCCATTTTTCTGCCCTTTAGGAGAGAAAATACTCCCAGTGAATGTGTGCTTTTCTTAGCATTTAATATTTTATTGCCATATATGGGGAGCCTTCTTTGCAGTTACAATTTAGTTTAAGTGTCTGGACAAAAAGAGTTTGGAAGTGAATGTTTGGCTTTATTTTCTTGTGCAGTATACTTTAAATGAATATATATATATATATATATATATATATATATATATATATATATATATATATATATATATATATAATGTATATGTATAATATCTATGATATGTATAATATGTATAATTATATATATATATATATATATATATATATATATATATATATATATATATATATATATATATATATATATATATATATATATATATATATATATATGTATGTATGTATGTATGTATGTATGTATGTATGTATGTATGTATGTATGTATGTATGTATGTATGTATGTATATAATTATACATATTATACATATAGATATTATACATATACATTTTATATATATATATATATATATATATATATATATATATATATATATATATATATATATATATATGTATATATATAATAAATACTATAGTATATATATATAATATATATATAATATACACATACACAGTTTAAAACAGCCCTAGTTTGGTTCTTTACTTATAATGAAAGTATGAAATAGTTATAACTAAGCAGTTTTCTTTCATATGCTGTAGGGAATGGATATATAGAGCTTAAATTCATATGCATAGGACAAAGTAAGTGTCAAATAATTATTATGCTTCATTGCAAGACTGAATATAAGACTGATATTTTGACAATTTTCTACCAACATGTACCAGTTGGCAAATTATATGGATGAATCATTAAACATGTTATTTGCTATTAGTTGTTTCATTTTATCTTTTATCATACTATTAAATATACTTCTTAGCTTGACCCCCCCAATCCAGTACCCGTTGCTGCTGTGGGGGGGAGGGGGAGGCTTAGGAAATGGTGATGAACTCAACCCTGGGGGTCACCCCTGCCTTGGCCTCTGCCCTTGTCTTCTACTTACTCTTTCCATTTCTTTCTCTTCCCCAAGCCACTATCCACTTTTTTAAGGTGTGAGAGCCGTGTTGAAAGGATGAAAGGCTGACTTTGTGCCAGTCATGGACGGCCTGGGTGAACCATGGGTACGGTATTTCCTTACCCCTTTTCTCTGTCCTTTGCTCTGCCCTTCCCCTTTCCTCCCAAGATGTTTCTACGTTTCTCCCAGTATCTTTTTCATCCCACTGCTACTTCCTCCCTTTTTCAGTCAAAGTTCTTTTGCCATTCCAAATCCAGACACTCCAGTATCTACTCTTCCTCCATGCCCAACTCATCTTACAAGATATGCTAAATGTTCCACCTCATCTTCTACACATCCTCACCTCCATCAACCTCTCCCTCTGCCCCTCAAACATCTGTCCTCTCGTCTCCCCCTAATAAGAAATCCTGTTTCTCAGACCTCCTCAACCAACTCTACTTCAGAAACTCCTGAAGACATTCAAAGCTATCTAAGCATGACCCAAGATAACAGCCTACACCTCATCCATCCTCCAATTTCCCTGCTCCCATTCCTTTCACACTCTGCCATCACCATCCTTCCTACTCCTGTTCCCCCCTAAACCTCTTCTTCCCACTCCCTCCCAACACATCCCAATCCCCCCTGCTTCAGTTACATCACCCCCCCACCCTCTTCCTTCCTCATTATCCCTTCCGACTCCCCTACGTGTGACCCTTTTGTTACAACAACCCCCTTCCCTGGATTCTCTCCCACCTCCATGTTTCCTGAAACTGTGATCTAATTGCTATTGAATCCCCTTCTTATTTTACTAATCCCTACCGTACACTATGGATATCCTTGCAGAGTGCCACACTTTTTTCCTTTGACAACTTTGATCTAATCACCCTTCTTAATAATCAAAAGAATAAAAATGATAATGATAAAAATAATATAATTGTAATGAGGATAATAATGGTAATGATAAGAATGGTAATTATAATAACAATAACAATGATAACAGTAATAGTAATAATAATAATGATAATAATAATAGTAATTATGATAGTAATAGTAATGATAACAATAATGATGATAATAATATATATCAATAATAATGATGATAATAATAATAATAATGATAATAGTACTGCCGCTGCTGCTGATGATGATAATAGTTATAATAATAATGGTAATAATGATAATAATAATAATAAGAATAATAATATTGATGATAATAATAATGATAAAATTAATGCTGCTGCTTCTGCTGCTGATAATAATAATAATAATAATAATAATAATGGTAGTATTGATAATAATAATAACAATAAAAGTGATAATGATAATAATAAGCGAGAGAGAGGCACTGCCCAACATTTGCAATGTCAGCAAAGGAAAATTTCTCAAAGATGGCTGAAATTGCAAGAGAAGAGACAGAGGGCCACAGCTTTACGCTAGGCCTCGTTAGGCGCACCAACAGCCGTTACGTGTATCTCCCTGCCAGGGCAAACGCTCTTGCTATTGATTTCGCCGTCGACACTGGAAGCAAGAGGTCGGTAATTTCGAAGAACTTCGTCCCTGCAAAGCAGATCTAGCCATGTGACAAGAAGGAAATTCGTTATCTAAGCCACAAGGTACCAATCATCGGACGAGCTTCCGTGTCGCTGAGCTTGAGCAACGGCCACTCATCGCTGGAGCTTGAATACGAGATGTACGTGGCAGAGGAGCTGAATAGAAGTCTCGTAGCCATGGATTTCCTGACAGACTTCCAGTGCGTGCTCGACACGGCTTCGGAGGAGAACATCACGCTCAACAGAACCCCACGCGAACCCCTGAGAAAATATGAGAGACCCTTCCTGGATATGCAGCTCAGCGTCGGCAACGGCCAAGCGTTCCCCGTGAAAATGGTGGTGGACACAGGTTGCTGGACAATGATTGATTTGAAAAAAGCAAAGGCAGAGAAAATCCAGCTCGGGAAACCCTAACGTTTCAGAAAGCGATTTCATAAAGTGAACAGCACGCTCAAATTATCCCTTGGCAACGCCTGTCGCATCCTCAAAGAAGTGCAAGCGTGGGACGACATACGTGATGATCTGATTCTGGGCCACAAGGACCTCAAGCAGACGGTGATCAGCATCAAGGACTGGTCGATGACCTTCACAAGCGGCAAAGGCAACATCACGCTGCCTTTCCTCAGGAAATGAACATTTTTGTCTTGTATTTGTAGTTTAATTGTAATTTCATGTAGTTTGTTCATTAAAAGAAAGAAAAAAAAATATATATACATAATGTCCCTCTCCTCTCACTTCTTTCTCTTCCTTTCCATCTCCTCTCTCCTCTTTCTTCTCCTTTCCCTCTCCTGTCTCCTATTTCTCAATCTCTCCCTCTCCTCTCTCCTCTTTCTCCTCCTAAATATGATGATAACAATGAAAAAATAATGATAATGATGATAATAATAAAAAAAATAAAATTAATAATAATAATAATAACAAAAATAATGATATTAATGATAATAATGATAATAATAATAATAATGATAATAATAAT
>NC_051426.1:30634610-30653609 GCF_015228065.2 Penaeus monodon
AAGGGGAAAAAAAAGGGGAAAAAACGGGGGAAAAAAAATTTTTTTTAAAATCGTTTTTTTCCCCAAAAACCAAATTTTGTCAAAATTTGTATGTATACTTCAACGGATATGAACATTATTTTATAAATGAAAAAAAGTGCGAGTGGGGGGCGGGCCCTCCCCTCGAAAGACCCGGGATCGAGACCAGAGGAAACCTTCTTTGACTTAGGGAAAAGTTAACGGGTTTTTTTCATGCACCTGCTCTTTTTTTGGGGTTCCGAGTTTTCTCCCGGAGAAAACGCCCCCTTCGAGGTCAGGGGTCAACTCGGTGCGGCGCTAGAAAGGGGGGGTGGAGAGCAGGCCACAGGGTTTTGAAAAAATCGGAAGCGGGCGTCTGGCTGGCCATCGGTACGTTTTTTCATTTTTAAAAAAATTTATAATAATAATTTTAATGATAAATGATAAAAATTTATAATAAAATAATTTTATTTTATTTTTATAATTATAATCATAATTATAAAAAATAATAATGTAATATAATGATAAAAATAATAAAAGTAAAAAAATACTGATAATAATAATAATAAATAATAAAAATAAAATATGTAATAAAAATAATAAAACAACAAAAACAACAATAAAAATAATAATAATAATAAAAAATAATAGTTTTATTTTATGTATTTAACAATAATAATTAATTACGCTAATAAAAATGATAAAAAAAAAATAATAATAAAATAATAATAATAAAAATAAAAATAATAATTATAAAAATAAAAATAATAATAAAAATGATAAATAAAATAATAAAATAATAATAATAAAAAAATAATAAAAAATATTTTATTGAAAAATAAAAAGAATAGGCTAATATTAATAATCTTATGATAAAAGAAAATTTTGAAAATAAAATGAGGGGTATAAAATTAGTTGACCAGGCCCCCCTTTCGAAATAAGGAATGATTTTAAACCCCGGTAAAGCCCCCCCAAAAAAAAGCAAAAAATTCTTAAAAATGAATTAAATAAATAAGCTAAAATTAAAAAGAAAGCTTTAAAACAATTTTTAATTTGGTAAAACATGCAGAATGAAATAAAGTATAAGTTTTATTATAACAAAAGGGTTTTAGTAAATCAATAAACAAAAATTCTTTTTTGTAGGGAAAATTTCGGTAACCGACATTGGGTGAGCCTCGGCGCCTTTGGTCGATTTTGCGGGAGGTAGAGAGAGAGGGAGAGAGAGAGGGAGAGAGGGAGAGAAAGAGGGAGAGAGGGGGGAGAGAAAGAGGGAGAGAGAGAGGGAGACAGAGAGGGAGAGAAAGAGGGAGAGAGGGGGAGAGGGGGAGAGGGGGGGGAGACGGAGAGAAAAAGAGAAAGAAGAGAGAGAGAGGGGGGAAGATGGGGGTGAGAGAAAGAGAGAGATAGAAATAGAGAAAAAGACAGAGAGAGAGAGAGAGAGAGAGAGAGAGAGAGAGAGAGAGAGAGAGAGAGAGAGAGAGAGAGAGAGAGAGAGAGAGAGAGAGAGAGAGATAATAATAAAAAAAAATTATAATAATAATAAAAAAATAATGATGATGATGATGATGATATTAATAATAATAATAATAAAGTAATTATAATAATAATAATAATAATAATGATAATAATAACAACGATTATGATAATGATAATAATTTTAAAAATAATGATAATGATAATAATAATAGGTAATAATAATAATAATGAATAATATAATAATAATAATAATAATAATAATAATAATAACAATAACAATAATAATAATAATAATAATAGTAATAATAATAATAATAGTAATAATAATAATAATAATAATAATAATAATAATAATAATAATAATAATAATAATGATTAATGATAGTAAACTCCCATGCACAATCTAAACTTAGCAAACTTGTAAAATCAGTCACCCCTCTTTTAATATTCAAAGAAAACGAAAGTTTCTGATTCTTTTCAAAGAAAGTGTTTGTTTTGGAAAAAACATTTCATTTCGTACTTTTTTTTTTTTTTTTTTTTTTTTCCCCAAATCAAGAAAAAATAATAACAACGCTCGTAGCCTAAGCAGAAAGAGAGAGAGAAGAGAGAGAGAGAAAAGAGAGAGAGAGAGAGAGAGAGAGAAGAGAGAGAGGAAGAGAGAGAGGAGGAAGGGGGGGGAAAAGGAGTGAGAGAGAGAGATAGATAGAGATAGAAGATAATAGTAATAGATGGGATAGATAGAAGAAGATAGGAGAGAAGAGAGAAGGAGAGAGAGAGGAGAGAGAGAGAGAGACAGAGAGAGCACAACAAAGAGAAAGAGAGAGGAGAGAGAGAGAGGAGGAGAGAGAGAGAGGAGAGAGAAAAGAGAGAGAGAGAGGAGAGAGAGAGAGAGAGAGCAAGAAGAGAAAAGGTGAGAGAGGAAGGAGAGGTGAGTGAGAAGGAGAAGAGAGGGAGGGGGAGGGCGCACGTAGTCCAGTGCTCCGTATTATTTATCTATATTTCACAAAAAGAAACCCTATTCTCTATTTTTTTAATAGCTGGTTATAAACATACGCACTTAGCAAAAAAGATTTTTTTCCCTTTTAATCTCTCCCCCAAACCAAAATACTCGAAAATATCATTAGAGACAAAACCCTGATTTAAAACTAGCGCGGCGCGAGCGGATTTTAGGAATAAATGATAAGGACCTGACCGCGTTATCAACCCTTGCCATTTCAACCCTTTTTCCGTCTCTTTGTTTGTTTTTTTTTTCCTCCCACTTTCCTCATTTGGTGTATTAACAGCTCTCGGGGGAACTGCAAGGAGAATCGCCTTGGGTGAAATAACACCGTCCACCCCCCGGTATCCCCATACCCCCCCTCCAAAAACACGAAAACCAGTTATCTCACCCCCCCCTAGTGCGCCAAATTACAGCATGCTCCCCTAAACCAATTATCAAAAAGGCCCACTGTACCCACGCTGTGTTGTCTACACGAAATGCCCCAATTGCTATTAAAGAAGTGAAAGTATTGCAATCGGCGAGCGGGCAACAATCCAAAACGACCCCAAACCAGCCAGAGTGCGAACAAAAGCAGAGACAAAAGCATAGTGGTCTCAAATGAATATACGGGGCCAATCTCAAAAACCGGTAATCCCGGGGGAAGAACACCCTCCGACCCGATACTGGCTAAATATGTAAATTGAAATGCAACAATGCTAACGGAAAAATATAAAAAAAAATAGTTTATTTTCCCCCCAACAATCATTGACATTAAAAATGAAACCAACGAAAGATTTAATTAAGGAGTAAATTTCTTAATTAAAGAGACCAAACGGCAGGTTCCTTCAACCGTTGCTCTAAAACAATCGCTTTCTACCTCATCTCATATCCCAAAAGAACACTAAAAAAACCCAAGACGCAATAGTAAAGGCTATGAAAAGGAGGTGGAGCGATGGAAAGTAATTTTCGGATACTGAAGAGGAAAAAAACCCTACAGGAAAGAAAAGAAAAAAATTTGCAAAAAAAAAGAAGGGACAAATAAAGGGAAAATTTGCCAGTCTAATGAAAAAAGGCAATGCAAAGGCAGTAAGGGTCTAAATCAATGAAACAAAGGGAAAATTACCCTTAAAAAAAACCCTTTTCGTTTTCCCAATAAAAAGCACCCCCCCCCCCTGCAAAGGGAAGCGGCGGCGGAAAACGATGTTTCGTGGGAGATATCCCCACCCCGGAGATCTTTAGCAAATTACCGGCAAAAGTAAAACCATGCATTCATACACATGGTGCAGTGGCCCTTCTGGACTCGATGCAAAGGCATGGAAAACCTCCTGATTAGCAGCAATTTTGGGTCAGCGAAAATGCCCTTTGAAAAAGCCATTGCACTCTTGTTTAAAACTTGAAAAACAGAAAACTGCAAAAAACCGGGGATGCCCCACAGCTTGTTTTTTAAAAAAAATTGCCCTCGACAAGAACCCCGGGAGCCGCCCCATGCTTGGAAAGTCTTGCACAATCATCGGAAAGGCAACATGAACTTGTGGGAGACGACGTTAGAAAAAGCCGGGGAAAAATTTACAGGTTGTGCGGGTCAACAGGCAGGTTGAGGAGCAATCCACGCCATGGAAACATCTATGAAGAGGGGGATTGTCCCGATCATGGTGGATGTACAAAGCCTTAAACAAACCGGAAGGCAACAATTTCCCCCAAAAAGGGTCAATCCCCCAAAAAGTCGCACAATACATTAAGAAACCACAACAAACCCCCGCAGAGCTCCACTATCGACAAAAAAAAATCTTATGAGATGAAGCTTTAGCCAGGGGACAACACAAAAGGTACCCGTTGCCCTTTTCGATGTACGCCCTCGGGTTCCCCGGCTGCAAACAATAACTGACACCAACAAAAATATAAACAAGTTGGGCCCATGCCGACGACCTGACCGGAGCAGGGAAAAAATTTAGAACTAAGAAATGGTGGAATTTAGGGGACACATGGCCCCCCAAAAAAGGGGAAGGGGAAAGGGAAAAGGGGGGAAATCTACAAGAAGGGAACCCCGAGAAACAAAAAGGTTTTAAATGTAAAAACCAATTGGGGCGGCCAAAAGCGCCAGGAAAATTCTCCAAACAAAGTGGATAAGGAAGGGAAGGAAAGGGGGGCGAAACGAAAGAAGGGCCGCACTTTTGGCAACCGCCACCCGGTTAAAAACACCAATGGGAAAAAATTTAATGGAACTTCTAACCAAAATCGAGCCTTCACTTTCACCACTTGAAACTTTGTAAAGCACCATCCCCCCGCACTCCAGGGAAGAAATCCCCCTGCAAAAAGAACCCCAAAACCCAACTTCCCCGCCAAGGCTGGGGACCCCTTTTTTTGGCCCCCCCCCCAAAAAAAAAAAAAAAAAAAAAAAAAAAAAAAAAAAAAAAAACCAAAAAAAACAAAAAAAAAATGGAATTCAAAAAAATCCTGGGCAAACTTCACCAGCCCCAACCCCAAAATTACTGAAAAAAAATAAAAAAAAGGGGGTAAAACCCCAAAAAAAACAAATTCCCCCAAAAGAAATTAAAATTTTTAAAAAAAGAAACCCAAAACGCCCCAATAGGGAATAAAAAAAAACCCCTTTTTTAAAAAAAAAAAATTTTTTTTTTTTACTGAGGGGTATGAAAAGTTAGTTGGGGAGGCGAAACCCCCCCTCAACGGGGCCACTCTTCCCATCCAAGCAAAAGGGTTTAGTTTAAAACAAAAAGGGTTTTTTTGGGACGCACGCCCGGTTTTTTGACAATAGAAACCAGCACGGGACACGGTTCGGCTTTCGCCCCAACCAGCCATGACCAAAGGGGGTTTGCAGCGCCCCCAGAGGGGGAAGGGGGGGACTCACACTTGGGGTTTCCCGACTAGGGAATTCACCCCCAGAAGGGGCGAATTTCTACTCCAAACCCGCAACACTGCGAAGCCCGAAGAATAGGCCCGTTTCTGGAGAGGGCAAAGGGGCCCTTTTTCACAACTCTTCACCCTATCCCCAGAAACCCCCGGGGAAACCCCTTGTCACACTAGCTAGAAAAAAAATGAGGGAGTTGGGAAGGGGGTAAAGGAGAAGGGTTTTACATTAGTTAATTCCCCAAATATTTATATTGACCATCAGGAAAAAAACGGAAGAGGCCGTGTTTTTTTGGATTAATTGTATTTTCCACACAAACCCCGGCCGTTAGAAACAAAGGAAAAAGGCAATTAAAGTTAAGGTTTAGAAAGAGGAAAAGGAAAAAGAAAGAGAGAAAAGAAAAAACAAAAGAAAAGGTTTTTTTGGGGTGTGGGAAAAAGGGAGGGAGAGGGGGGGAGGGAAAAAAGAAAATTTTACAAAAAGAAGGAAAGAATGGGTGTTGGGGGAAAAAGAGAGAGGAGAAGAGAGAGGAGAAAAGGAAAAGCCAAAAAAGAGGAAAAAGGGGGGGGGGGGGGAGAGAGGAGGAGAGAGAGAGAGAGAGAGAAAAACAGAAAAAAACACAAAAAAAAATTTTTTTTTAAGAAAAAAAAAAAAAAAACAAAGAGAAAAAAAAAAAAAAAAAATTTATTTTATTATTAAAATAATTATTATTATATTATTATTATTATTAAATTTTTTTTATTTTTTAATGGTTAAACCAATATATTTTAATAATAAAAAAATTTTTCTTTTATTTAATTTTTTATCCTTATTTTATATTATTTTTTTATTTATTATTAAATTATATTTAAAATTATATTAAATTTTATTATTATTATATTTTTTTTCATTTTTACTTTTATCAATTTATTTATTATTATTTTAAACATAAATTTTTATTTTTAAATTTTTTTTACTATTTATAAAAATATAAATAAAATTATTTATTATTATATTTTTTTAATTGATTTAAAATAATGATAATATAATAATTATATAACATAACTTAAAATATAGGTTTTTTATATTATTATCTTATATTATTATTTTATATATTTAAAAAAAAATTTAAAGGATAAAAAAGTTTAAAATTTTTGATATAATAATAAAAAAATAAAAAATAAAGTAATAAATAATAATAATAATAATATAACATAATGATAATAATAATAGTAATAATAATAATAATAATAATGATAATAATAATTATAGTAATGATAATAATAATAACAATAATGATAATAATAATAATAATAATAATACTAATAATAATAATAATAATAATAATAATAGTAATAATCATAATAATAATAATAGCAATAATAATAATAATAATAATAATAATAATAATAATAATAATAATAATAATAATAATAATAATAATAATATAATATTAACAATAATAATAATATAAGACAATGACAATAATAATGACAATAATAATAATGATATTGTTATAATTGGAGAATCGTTAATTGGGATAAAACAACTAGCAGAGTCGGGCCCTAATATTGCTATTATTGTTTTTAATTATTATGATTGTTGTAGAGACGTGGCTAAACCGTCCTTCTGAAGGCGGTATTGAGTCCCTTAAAGCCCAGGGTGATATCTCTGGGCCGAACGGTATTTCTACCGCCGTATTGGCAGCCTGTTGCTGCCGCTCTGCATAGCTGCCGACCAGAGGACCTTTGACCTCGGGAGGGGGACGTCATCTCCGTGGAGAACACTCGTGAACCGCCAAACACGAGCAGGTGTCATGAAACACCTTGTTAACTTTTCCCGAGGCTAAAGAAAGTTTCCTCTGGTCTCGATCCTGGGTCCTGCAAACGTGCAAGTCAGAGACGTTGCCGATGCCGCCACAAAATCTGAAGGAGGGAGACCAAATCGGGCCTTTTATATTCCCGACTCGGATGAAAACACGCGGTCGACACGGTACGACAAGTAATTTAGATACCCCTAGTTGCATATTCAGAGAAAATGAAAGCTTCTCAATCTATCTACAGAAAACGTAAATATGCAAAGCGGGACAGAATAAATAATTCAAATCCCGTAACGCTCCATCAAAAAAATATTTATTTTGGTTTCTATCTCTATCTTTATATAATTCTACCTTTGATATGCCTTCTGCTACTCTTTTCCTATTCTTCTGTCATTAATCAATCATTATTATTATCCTGATATCTTAATGCTGTTAAACAGTGTCATGCGTGCATGGCCTTTGCTTGTGATATCGAGGATTTTATTTAGTCAGCATTTATTTCCACTGATGAGTTATTAGTTATCATAGTTATCTCAAAATAAAACAATGGGTATAAATATAAATTTAGACGTTTATATCGCAAACTCGGATCTCCCATGCACCATCTAAACTTAGCAAACTTGTAAAATCAGTCATCCCTCTTTTAATGTTCAAAGAAAACGAAAGTTTCTAATTCTGTTCAAAGAAAGTGTTTATATTAGGGTAAACATTTAACATTTCGCTACATTTTTTCCTTTTCAAATCAAGATAAATATGAAGTAATACAACGCTCGTAGCCTAAGGCAGAAGAGAGAGAGAGAGGGAGAGAGAGAGAGAGAGAGCGAGAGAGAGAGAGCGAGAGAGAGAGAGCGAGAGAGAGCGAGAGAGAGAGGAAGAGAGAGAGAGAGAGAGAGAGAGAGAGAGAGAGAGAGAGAGAGAGAGAGAGAGAGAGAGAGAGAGAGAAAATCTGTTAATTTGTAACAAATTCAATTTATTTTCCTTTATCTTCTTGTTTTCCCTTTGCCATTTCTTTCTTATTGCACAAATTATCTTTTCTTTTTCGTCTCCTTTTCATTGGCTTTTCAGTTTTCTAGATACATTTTCTTCTCTCTCATTCTATTTTTTTTATCATTATCGTTCACTTCCTGTTCATTTATCAGATGTGTTTAATCCTTTTTTATTTCTCTCTCTCTCTATATATAATAATTATATATCATCATCATCATCATATCATCAGCCTGGTCAGTCACTGCAGGACGTAGGCCTCTCCCAATCTTTTCCAACTTTGTCTGTCTTGTGTTTTTTGTTTCCAGTCTCGGCCCCCAAATTTCGTTATTTCGACGTGCCATCTTGTCACTGGTCTGGCCCTTGGTCTCTTTATATTATCTATAACCCAGTCTGTTACATTCTTTGTCCATCTGTTATCCTGTCTCCGATGTATATGACCTGCCCATTGCCACTTTTTCTTTTTGATGCTCGCAAGTATATCTTCTATTTTTGTCTGTTCCCTGATCCACGTCGCCCTCATCCTATCTCTTAGGCTAATTCCCAGCATCAGTCTTTCCATCCCTCTTGGGCACTTATTAGTTTCCTCTCCAGTAATTTGGTTGTAGCCCATGTTTCTGATCCATAGGTTCATAACTGGTAGGACACATTGGTTAAAGACTTTCTTTCAAACATAATGGCAAAGAACCTCTTAGTATGCTACTGTGTCTGCCAAGCGCTCCAGCATAGACTGATGCGTCGCTTAATTTCCTCTTCGCTAGATATGTTGTCTGTACGAGTTGTCCTAGGTATATATACTTGTCCACTACCTCTAGCACTTCGCCTTGTACTTGTATCTGTTCGAAATGAAACTCTACTGTTGAACATCATCTTAGTCTTTTTCTTGTTCATCCGAAGTCCGATTTTTCAGATTTCTCTATTTAGATCATTTATTAGTTGCTGCATTTCATTTGCAGATTCATGAAGAGAACAATATCATCTGCAAATCTTAGATGTTTAGATATTCGTCTCCTATCTTGATACCCTTTCCATTCCACTCTAGCTTTTGAATATTTCCTCAAGACAAGCTGTAAACAGTTTTGGTGAGATAGTATCGCCCTGTCTAACACCTTTTTTAATGTATTTGTCGGTTTCGGAGTGGAGCTTGATGGTTGCTGTCCTATCTTGTATATATCTTCCAGTATTTACAATATACCTCCCTATCACTGGTTTTCGGATAGCTTCTAGCACTGCTGGTATCTCTACAGAGTCGAATGCCTTTTCGTAATCGATGAATGCCATACACAGTGGTTTCCTATATCGTTTATTTTTTCCTTATTTGGGTGAGCGTGTGGATGTGGTTCTGTTGTTGAGAATCCACTGCGAAAGCCTGCTTGTTCTCTAGGCTGGTTAGAATCCAGACGGTCAGAGATGCGAGTTTGTGATGATTTTTGTGAATAATTTGTAAGTAGCTGAAAGGAGGCTAATTGGTCGGTTGTTTTTTTTAGATCCTTTCTATCCTCTTTTTTATGTATCAAATAATTGTTGCATTTTTCCAGGCTTGGAGTTTTCCGTTGATAAGGCATTTGTTAAATAGATTGGCTAGTTTCACTGTTGCAATTTCTCCTGCATCTATTATAAGGTCTATACTAATTCCATCTTCCTCCGGTGTTTTCCCTCTCTTCATGCCTTTAAGCGCTCTTTTTTATTTTTTCTGTTGTGATATTAGGTACGTCTCTAGTTACCGCATTCGCTTCTATCCATGGCTGTTCATTTGAGTTGTATAGATCCTGTAAAAGTCCTCCACTATTCTTATGATTTCATTCTTATTGTATGTTACTTCTCCATCTGGTTTCTTTATTGCATACAATTGATTTCTCCCTATACCGAGTCTCTTTTTAACTGTTTTCATGCTAGTACCTGATATCACTGTTTCATTTATTATTTGAGTATTGAATTTCCGTAACATCTTCCCTTTTCTTTTTATTTATAGTCTTTGTTAGTTCGGCTAATCTATCTTGTCCCTGATTGACGATATTTCATGACCCTACGTTTTTGCATAAGCTCTTTAATTTTACCGAGAACTGCTGGAGCTTTGCTTGACGTTCTTACCGCCAACTTCTAGTTCAGATTCCTTTATTATGTCATTGAACTGTTTGTTGATTTGGTCAATGTTGAGATCTTCGTCGCTAAGAAGTGAATATCTGTTTTGGATGTTAAGGTTAAATTCTGTCGCTCTGGTCTTCAAGTTAGCTAAATTTGGCTGTGGTTTTCTTATGAGTTTACACCTTTCCCTTCTGAGGTGTAATTTAATTTGGCCTCTGACCATTCTATGGTCGCTGCCAACATTTACTTTATTAATAACTTCCACATTTTTTACTATATCGCGTCTATTTGAAATTATGAAGTCAATTTCGTTTTTGATGTCAGATGGCGACTTCCAAGTCCACTTCTGCTCTAGTCTTTTTTCGAAGAATGTATTCATGATTTTGAGTGATCGTGCCTCCGCAAAATCAACTAGCATTTGTCCCCTCTCATTCCTAGTACCTATTCCGTGATTCCCTATTTCGGTTTCTCCTACTGTCTTTTTACCAATTTTTGCATTAAAATCTCCCATTATTGTGAAATGGGTTTTTACTCTCTCGCTGGCTAAATGAACATCTTCATAGACGCTCTCTATTTCTTCATCACTGTGGCTGCAGGGTTGGAGCATAGACTTGAACAATCTTTAAGTTGTACCTATTGTTTAATTTTATTGTTACTGAAGCCACTCTTTCGCTTATACTATAGAATTCCACGATATTCTTTTCTAAACGTTTGTGAACTAAGAAGCCCACCCCTAATTCCTGCTTGCTACCCTGGGGTTTACCTCTCCAATAGAGCACATGTCCATCATTTAGTATCTTCTGTTCTTCGCCTAGTCTTCTAACCTCACAGAGTCCTACAATATCCCATTTGATGAAAGAAAGTTCCTCAAGTAATGCTACCAAGTCGGATTCAGTTCTCATTGTCCTTATATTATATGAGCAAAGGTTCATCAACGTGGGGCGGCCTGTTGTTGTCCGGGGATTCTTAGCACCCTCTGCTCTGGAACAGTTCTGATCGCCGCCGTAACCAGGGGCTCCTTCGCCTCCGGGGAATGAGGGCCGTTGCTCTGTTTGTGCAGTCATGGTTTTTTGATTGAGAGGTATACAGCCGAGTTACCTCCCACCTACTGGCTTAGGTGTATCTTGGTGGAAGGGGGAGTAGTTTAGCCGGGGTGCCACTGATAAACCCCTCCAGCAGGGTTGGCTCTGTCTAGCGTGTACTTATCCGTCGCCACGCACGGCCTGCTCACTACGGGTATACTCCCGTGCGCATGGGCTTAACTATCAGAAGTGTGTATATGATTGTATTTTATACACTAATTTATTTATGTGCATGTACGCCCAGTGCAGACACAGTTGTTCACCTGCAAATGCCACGCATATGTTCATTTTCTTGCACATGCACACGCAAGCATACACCCTTACATATGCTCCCTTGTATGTGATATGCATACACATTCTTACATTATACGTAACTACATACGAGCACTCGTGTACCCATGTATAGACGCATGCGCACATCACATGCGCATACACACGTGCATACTCACCCCCATGTATGTTGTTGCCTCTTTGCATCAACATATTATATCATCTCCTCAATATCTGATATAATCTTAATAGTTCATACTAGTCATATTCCTCTCACAGATCTTACTCTTTCAACTTATATTAATTTGTTTAGACAAATGTAAAGGAAAGTTCACAACTTATTAGAGAATCTACAACTAATGTATTAACTGTAAAGTATTATATATAATAAACATGTAATGTCCATCACTTAAATTTATATGTCAATAATATAACATCTGAGTTCATTATAATTCAATACAATAATTATACCATATTAAATATCCATCTTTTAACTTTAACAAATAACGTGCCACTTTACTCTAATTGTTAACATACAAACTACATAATATCAATTTAAGCAAGCTGTTATTAATTAACCAATGTCAATGCTTAAAATAGATGTAAGCAGTTAATAAAAGAATTCCTTTCTTCACATACAATGATTGAAATCATAAAAATATTTGTAAGCAAATTGAAATACAGAAAATAGTGAGAATTATATTTAGGCAAGATGAATTACTTATACCAAGCAATTTAAAATACTAAGTTAATGTCTTTACACAATTACTAACTTAAACTCAAGATTATCTCCATCAAAAAGTAAATGAGTACATTCTGAAAATGGACATAAAATGTCTTGCGCTTAATCAGGCAATCATAATACTGAATTAATATTGCTAAGCCGCAATTAACTCAAGCAAACTTATTCTAGGAAATACTTAATGATTACATACAAAACACACAACTATTCTTACGCTCTACCGGAAATGAAACAATCATCATCACTGTTAAGTCACACTTCCGTAGAGCTGAGATCTCTTAAAAGTAAATCATTAATTCCTTACTCTCTATGCAAACTCAATATATCAGTACACTTAGAATTCAAATCTATATGTCTTCAATTATATCATTCTTCAAACTTGACAATCAAATCTATAATTATTCCATTATATGATTATTACTTCTAAAATGAACTTAGTCAAATACAATTCTTGGTCCTTTATATAGTCATACATCAATCAAGAAATACTTATAAACTACTTAATACACATTTTCCATAGCACATTCCCGTCCACCATGTTCCCCTTAAACAAGAGACACTTAAACTGCTTCATAGGGCTACCCAAAAATGCCACCAAAGTGACATGGCTGCAAGGTGCTACCAGGGATGACCTTCGAAGATCAACTCCAACTCCTACTCCTCCGTTGGTCTGTCTCGACCCGTCTTTTATCCTGCTATGGGAGCCCTTCCTGTCACACCCTTAGCAGTTATCATGAATATAATTATAATTTCTCTTCACTTATTTGAAAACTATCTGCGTCAGGACTTTCCTATGTCCCAGCAAATTTTCAACACTGTATTATCGCTTTAACTTTGTCTATCTGCCCTCCGTGTTATTTTCTTGATACCCGACTTGAATATTGTGATGTATCTAGTGATCGCCTCCAACTAGTTGTTTTCGTATTCGTGGCTTCTAGAAGCTTCTGTTAGTCATGTGCTCAGTTTGAAGTCATGGGTCATTTATCCTGTTTACCATCTTTTCATCTGACCATATTTTCTGGACTTCGTCCCCACCTTCCTGCATTGTTTTATTTTTGATGTTACGACCGGATGGTGTGTCTGCTCTGGCTCGCGTTGTTTAAGAGATCATGCGTATTTTATCCATGACATGTATGCGAGCACACACCTGCGCATACATCCTGTACATCTGCTTATGACTGTATATACACACATAAAAAATAGCAATGCGTATGCTGACGCACACGTATATGCGCACATACGTTTGCCCATACTCATGCATACACATATACATGCACGCATACATATACATATACACGTATACATATACATACATACACACACATTCACTTCTACACATATATACGCATGTATACACTTACTCACTCACCCTATCTATTACATATATACACATACACATATACATATTCATATATACATACATACATATGTGGTGTTTCCGAGCGGTCGTAGGCTTTACTTATTTTTTATCTAATATTTAACATTCCACAATTAAATGGTAAACTGCCACCACTGACCTTTGAGGAGTGTCACCTCTCCAATATTTGGGATTAATTGATATCAAGAGGAAAACTAAAAGATTGTTTTCACTTCATTATTTATTTGACTTATTTAATATTGCCTTAATCTTGGGTTCTAGAATTTAAAACTTGGGAGATCCGTACAATAATTGTTCGAGTAACTCACCGGGTAACAGGTTCAGATGCACCTAGTGTGGAGTCTGCTCAGAGACTGACGACTTTTCGTCACACATTTTGTCGCTCAGCCTGGCTCTCGTACCTTTCTCTTCTTTTCACTGGTTCTTTTTCCATACACATATCTTCATTGGTTATTTCTTGTCCAATGACCATATTCCTATGGTTAAGACACGCCTACACTAACAACAGTACTCTGTTGTCCACGTTTTCCCACATCTGATTCTGAGCCAGGTCAAAAAGCTATTACTCGTGTCCACTTCGCCCGATAGGTCAATGGGGTGCGAAACCACATACAAACAAAGGTTAGGTCTATCCGCCATGTGGTGTACATCTGGGTAAGACTCTCTTGGGTTACTTCACTTGTTTCAATATTTCACTTGTTAAGGGATACCCCAGGCGTTACACCACATGACCACTCCGCCATCCAGCGCACCCTCGACAACCTCCTCTCCTGGACCACCGCAAATCACGTCACCATCAATCGCCAGAAGTCAGTTGTGATGCAGTTCGACTTCTCCCCCTCGCCCATCCTCACGCTGGACCATCCGCTCGACGTAGTCCGTTCCACCAAGCTGCTCGGCGTCACTATCGACGATAAGCTCTCCTGGACGCAGAAAGAGTGAGAGACGGAGTTAAAGAGTAAGAGATAGAGGGGGGGGGTAGGCAGAGCAAAAGAGAGCAACAGAAGGCAAACTTGAAGAAACGAAAATTAATAGATAGATAAATGATTGATGAATAAGTGAAAGAATCGCGGGGTAAAGCATAAGATGATAATGATTCTGAGAAGGAAAAGGAGGATGGGGGTAATCCTAAGCATGATAATGATGATGGGGATGAAAGCGATGATCACAGTAATTGATGACAATATTAGCTTAATTAGAATAATTCTAATAATATTAGTTATTGCATATTAACATCATTGATAATGTAGAAAATGATATTGATAGTAAAATTGAGAGAATATAACGATAATGATACTTGATAATTGTGTGATGGTGATGATAATGCTAATTATAGCGGGAGTAATGATAATAATCTATTTGAAATTACCAAAAACAAAATGGTTGCTCTCCCGTGGATGTTTCGTCAACTGCTTTCATAGACCGTCGACTTCATTTTTTAAATAAAATCCCCTTTAAAAATGATAAGATTTCGCCAGATTATTGACAACGAGTTTTCCGGAAGATAGAAGGAGCTAATGTCGACGTTTCAGGACGAACAGATGATCTCTAAAGTGTTTTGTTTAGAGCGAGATAAGATGACAGCGTGACTTGCATTTTCTGCTGCTTTCCCTTTACTCTTTTATAAATCATCGCTGTCATTATACTATTGCCATGATGATGATGATGAATGAGGGATGATGATGATGATGATGATGATGATGATGATGATGATGATGATGATGATGATGATGATGATGACGACTATGACTGTTTTGATCAACTGGAAGAAGTGGAAGATGGAGAGCGAGCGGCGCCAAGGGTCCGGCCGGCGGCGAGCGGCGCAGACAGCGTGAGCAGAGATTTATAGCCTTTCCGTATGCTTTTCATGGTTGAGGTGGTGTTTAAGTCACAAAGATGTTTGATTATGATGGTGATGATTATGGTGATGATGTGAATAGGTGATAGTGACGATTATGCTGGTGATGATAATGAGGATGGTAATGGTGATCATGACAGAGATGGTGATGAGGATAATAATGGTGAAATGATCATGATACTGAAGTTGAGGTTATCGGAAATGTGAAAATGACGACATTTTGATGATGTGATAAGATGAGGTTGCAATAATGATTATGACTATGAAGATGGTGATGATGATGGGAATGATGATGAAGATTGTAATAATGACAATGACTATCAGTGTGATAATGACAGCTCAATCTAATCTAGATGATTATAATGGATGATGATGATGGTGATGGACGATGGTGATGAGGATGATAGCAATTTGTTGATGGTGATGGACGATGGTGATGAGAATGATAGTAATTATGTTGATGATGGTGATAGTGATGACGAGGATAGTGCTTCTGCTGATGCTGATAATTATGGCGATGATGATGATGAGAAGGAAGATGAAGGTGAGGATAATGATGATGGTGATAATGAGGATGGCAAAGATGGTTATGATGATGATGATAATAATGAAGACAATAATCATAACGTAATATGGCGCAACTAAAGAAGACGCGGCACAGTCAGTCATTAAATGCAAGTCACGCTTCAGCAACGCATTTCATTGAAATTATACTTTGCAAGACCATGTCATCATGCTAATAATTGCGGTATTATTGTCTTTTATCATTCAGAAGAAATAATATTACTCGCTGGTCAATCCATTTTGAAACGAATAAAATTCCAAAGAATTTACAAGGAAAGCAACGAAGTCGACGGTCTGTGTCAAACAAGTCGACGAAATGCCAGAGGGAAAGGCGCCATTTTGTTTTGCTGCGATTGGTAAAAATAATGGTAAAATGATAATAATAACAATAATAATAATGGTAATAATGGTTAAAATAATAATGAAGATAATAATTATAATAATAATAATAATAATAATAATAATAATAATAATAATAACAATAATAATAATGATGATGATGATCATGACAATAATAATAATGATGATAATAATAATAGTAATAATAATAACAACAGTGAGAACAACAACAACAACAATACAGTTATAATGATATTGATAATTAGAATAATAATAAAATAATTGTTATAATTTAATGTTAATTCTAATAACACAAATATAATAACGATGATAGAAAATGATAACAATAATAATGTTGATAGTTAAATATATATATATATATATATATATATATATATATATATATATATATATATATATAATAACAATAATGATAATAATAATAATGATAATAAAGTTATAATGATTTTAAAGATAATGACAATAACAATAATAACAATACCGATGATAAACAGCAAGAACAACAATGATGATAACAACAACAACCAACAACACAACAACAACAATAATAATAGTAATAAAAATAATAATAATAAAATAATAATAATAATAATAATAATAATAATAATAATAATAATAACAACAACAATAATAACAGTGATAATAATGATAAAAATAACACCAACAACAATGATATAATAGTAATAATAACGATAAAAAAGAAAAGCATTTTATAATATCAACAATTAATAATTTATATTTTGTAGAAAAAAAAATCGAAAACTGACATAGGGTAGTTAGATAAAGAGAAAGAGAGAGAGGGAGAGGGAGAAAGCAGAGAGGGGGTAGACCCTCTCTCTCTCTCTCTCTCTCTCGCTCGCTCGCTCTCTCTCAAACTCTCGCTCAAACTATCTCTCTCTCTCTCTCTCTCCTCTTCTCTCTCTGTCTCTCTCTTCCTCTCCCCTCTCCCCTCTCTCTCTCTCTCCTCTCTCTCTCTCTCCTCTGTTCTCCCTCTCCTCTCTCTCTCCTCCTCTCTCTCTTCTCTCTCTCTCTCTCTCACTCGCTCGTTGTAGTGAAGTGGATACGTGATTTTTATGCCTCACATCCGAAAAGCCAAGGGGGCCTTCTTAAAATAACTCCACTGTCCTCAGCCGAACCCAACAGGTCTACAGCCGTGACAATTGATAAAGGACCTTTGAATACGCTAATCCCACCCCTTATTGCTTGTAAACAATTCACTCTGGTTTTTCTGTTGTCTCTGGTCAGTTGTGTGTTGTTTTACTCAAAATGTCCGTCAGAGAATGCTTTTCTGAAACACTATATAGTTTCGCTATCTTTAAACGATATTCGAAATGATTTTATGTTTTGTGAATACTCAGCAATTTTGTCCCCTTATCAATTTAGTCTTGTAAACACCATAACTCTCTTCTTACACACAACTGTATATAAGGTACCCTTGTTCCTTCACCACGAAACCACATGTGACCATATGTAAACGGAATTTTTTTTTTCATTCAAATTCTTTCGTGTTTTTCATTTTTATATGTTTCAAAACGATGTTTGTTCATAGAAATTTCTAAGCGTTAAGGGAGAAACCCCTCGTTGCCAGCAAGCGGGTAGGTCGGGACGCCTCGCCTCCCCGGCAGGGCTCCCTGCCTTGCCCGTCCTGCTACCGTATTCCCGTGCTAATAAACCCTAGAAGCACGACAACTTTAACTCTATACACCCTTTAAGAAAAAACCAGAGAACCAGAGAACCACCCTGTGGGATCATACACCCCACACATATTACATTTGTGGCACCTTGTGGGATCATCAACTCCCATTATTTACAGAAGGAAAAGAGAGAGAGAGAGAGAGAGAGAGAGAGAGAGAGAGAGAGAGATAATAAAATAATGAAATAATGATAATAAAAATAAGGATAGCAATAATAATAACTAATAAAATGATAATAATAATGCCAATAATAGTATGATAATAATAATAAGATAATAATAATATTAATAATAATATAATAATAACAAAATAAAAATAATAAAGTAATAATGTAATATTAATAATAATAATTAATAAAATAATAATGATAATGATAACATTTATATCATCATCTCATTAAACATCACATCATCATATCATCATCATCATTTATTCATTACTATTACAATAATAATTTAATAATGATAATACTAGTAATGATAATTATATCAGTAAAAAAATAATAATAATAATAAAAATTATATTAATGATAATAATATAATCAAGATAATAATAATAATAATAATAATAATAATAATAATAATAATAATAATCCTTATTATTATTATTATATTAACAGTAATGGTAATATCAATGCTACTGCTAATAATGATGATTATAATTTTAAATGGCAATAGTATTAATAATGTTAATAATGATAATAGTGATAATAAAAATAATGATAATAATAATAATGATAATGACAATAATGATAATAATAATAATGATAATGATAATAAAGATAATAATAATAAGATAATGATAATAATGATGATAATAATAATGATGATAATAAATATGATAATGATAATAATGAAAAGAAATAA
>NC_051426.1:30653709-30661209 GCF_015228065.2 Penaeus monodon
AGAGAGAGAGAAGAGAGGGGGGACGAGTGGGAGGAGAGCAGATTAGATGAGAGAGGGAGAGAGGGAGTGGGAGAGAAAGACAGATATATAGTATATATTTATATATATATATATATTATATATAAACATATATATATCATATATATATCTATATATATATGTGAGAGAGAGAGAGAAAGACAGACAGACGGACAGATCTCTGTTATTATTATTATTATTATTATTATTATCATTATTGTTATTATTATTATATTTGTTATTATTATTACCATCATCATTATTATTTTTATTATTATTACTATCATTATTATCATTGTTATTATTAATACTGTAATCGTTATTATTTATGTTGTGTCACTGTTAGAATTATCATTATAATCATACAATATGTTCTTATTATTATTATAATTATCAATATCATTATCACTGATATTGATGTTATTATCACTGTTGTTTTTATTATTACGATCATCATTATTGTTATTATTATTATTATTATTATTATTATTATTATTATTATTATTATTATTATTATTATCATTGTCATCATCATCATTATTATTATTATTATTATTAATATTGTTATTGTAATCATTATTACCATATTCATTATTGTTATTATTATCATTTTAGCATTATTTTTACCAATCGCAGCCAAACAAAATGGCGCCTCTCTCTCTGGCATTTCGTCGACTTGTTTGACACAGACCGTCGACTTCGTTGTTTTGTTTAAAAAATAATTGGAATTTTTTCAGAGTTTCAAAATCTAATGACCAGCGAGTAAGATAATTTCTTC
The DNA here is from genome assembly GCF_015228065.2 of Penaeus monodon. Taxonomy (NCBI): domain Eukaryota; kingdom Metazoa; phylum Arthropoda; class Malacostraca; order Decapoda; family Penaeidae; genus Penaeus; species Penaeus monodon. The sequence goes on from NC_051426.1 coordinate 30,654,506, forward strand.
TGGATGATAAAATACACTAATACTGCAATAATTAGTATGATTATATGCTCTTGTTAAGTATAATTTCAGTGAAAATACGTTGCTGAAACGTGACTTGCATTTAATGACTGACTGTGCCGCGTCTTCTTTGGCTGCGCCATATTACGCCATTATTATTATGATTATTGTCTTCATTATTATCATCATCATAACCATCTTTGCCATCCTCATCATCACCTTAATCATTATCCTCACCTTCATCTTCCTTCTCATCATCATCATCATCGCCATAATTATCAATCCGCAGAAGCACTATCCTCGCCATCACTATCACCATCATCAACATAATTACTATCATCCTCATCACCATCGTTCATCACCATCATCGTCATCCATTATAATCATCTAGATTAGATTGAGCTGTCATTATCATCACTGAATAGTCATTGTCATTATTACAATCTTCATCATCATTCCCATCATCATCACCATCTTCATAGTCATAATCATTATTGCAACCTTCATCATTATCACCATCATCATAAATATCGTAATTATCACAAATTTCCAATAACCTCAACTTCAGTATCATAATCACTTTCACCATTATTATCCTCATCACCATCTCTGTCATTATCACCATTACCATCCTCATTATCATCACCAGCATAATCGTCACTATCACCCTATTCATCATCATCATCATCACCATAATCATCACCATCATTGTGACTTTCGTGAAAAGGCTATAAATCTCTGCTCAAAGGTATTAAATAACTGGCGGAGATAATTTCGGCCTCTGACATCGCAGCGCTTCTCTGGCGCCACGCTGTCTGCGCCGCTCGCCGCCGGCCGGACCCTTGGCGCCGCTCGCTCTCCATCTTCCACTTCTTCCAGTTGATCAAAACAGTCATAGTCATGATGATAATAATGATGATGATGATAATGATGATGATGATGATGATGATGGCAATAATAATAATGACAGCGATGATTATAATAAAGAGTAAGGAACGCAGCAAGAAAATGCAAGTCACGCTGTCATCTTATCTCGCTCTAAACACACTTCAGAGATCATCTGTTCGTGCTGAGGACGTCGACATTGGCTCCTTCTATCTTCCGGAAGCTCGTTTGTCAATAATCTGGCGAAGTCTTATCATTTTTAGGCGATTTGATTAAAAAAAAAATGAAGTCGACGGTCTGTGAAAGCAAGTTGACGAAACATCCACGGGAGAGCAGCCATTTTGTTTTTTGGTAATTTCAAATAGATTATTATCATTACTCCCGCTATAATTAGCATTATCATCACCATCACACAATTATCATGTATCATTATCGTTATATTCTCTCAATTTTACTATCAATAATATCCGACACAGATTATTGGCCTGATAGCAAGCCTCTATACTGGTACTGAAAGTGCTGTAAAGTGTGGTGGGGGTATGTCGAACTTCTTCCCTGTTAATTCAGGGGTGAGGCAAGGCTGTGTCCTTGCACCCACACTTTTCAACACTTGTATGGACTGGATAATGAGCAGAGCTACTAGCCAAAGTCAGTGCGGAGCAACACTAGGCAATATTAAGGTCTCGGACCTTGACTTTGCCGACGATGTTGCCATCCTATCTGAGTCCTTGGAGTCACTTGTGGCGGCTCTTGATGCATTTAGCAATGAGGCGAAGCCCCTAGGCCTAGAGGTCTCCTGGACCAAGACCAAGATTCAGGACTTTGGGGGCCTGTTAGGGGAACCCGTTCAGTCGATCCATGCTTGCGGCGAGGACGTTGAAGTCACAGAGAGTTTTACATACCTTGGTAGCGTAGTCCATATCTCTGGGTTGTCAGACCAGGAAGTCAGTAGACGGATTGGTCTGGCAACAGGAGCCATGAACTCGATCAACAAGAGCGTTTGGAGATGTCGGTACCTATGCAGAAGGACCAAGCTGCGTGTCTTCAAGGCCTTGATACTTCCAGTTTTGCTCTATGGAAGCGAAACCTGGACGCTATCCAGTGCCTTGGAGTCTCGCCTTGATGCCTTTTGTAACAAGTCCCTTCGCCGGATCATGGGGTACAGTTGGCAGGACCACGTGTCCAACCGGCGGTTACACCGTGAGACTGGCATGGGACCTGTTACTTGCATAATCCGGGACCGCCAACTCAGGCTATATGGCCACCTAGCTCGCCTCCCTATGGACGACCCTGCCCACCAGGTTGTCTCTCTGCGAGACAACCCTGGGTGGAGGAGACCTGTGGGACGTCCTAGGAGATCATGGCTTGGGCAGCTCGACGAGACCTGTCGTGAGGAACTAGAGATGGGCCGTGTGCCTGCCTGGAGACTCGCCTCGAGGGATCCTCGTGGCTGGAAGCGAAGGGTGGATGCGGCCATGCGCCCCCGTCGGCGTTAGCCCCTTGATGATGATGATGATGAATATCATTTTCTACATTATCAATGATGCTAATATGCAATAACTAACATTATTCGAATTATTCGAATTATGCTAATATTGTCATCAATTACTGTGATCATCGCTTTCATCCCCATCATCATTATCGTGCTTAGGATTACCCCCATCTTCCTTTTCCTTCTCAGAATCATTATCATCTTATGCTTTACCCCGCGTTTCTTTCACTTATTCATCAATCATTTATCTATCTATTAATTTTCGTTTCTTCAAGTTTGCCTTCTGTTGTTCTCTTTTGCTCTGCACCCCCCCCCCTCTATCTCTTACTCTTTAACTCCGTTTCTCACTCTTTCTATCTCTCACACCCTCTCTCTCTCATTCTCTCTTTCAATCTTTCATTCTGTCTCCCACTCTTTCTATATCTTTAATTTTCTCTCTCTCTCTCTCTCTCATCCTCTCCCTTTCTCTATCTCTCTCTCGCTCTTACTCTCATTCTACCGCTCTCACTCTGTATCGCTCTCTCTCCTCTCTCTCTCTCTCTCTCTCTGTCATTGTCCGTTTCTCTGTCATTCTCTCTCTATCTCCCTCTCTCTCTCTCTCTCTCTCTCTCTCTCTCTCTCTCTCTATTTTTCTTTTTATCTCTCTGTCTGACTTCCTCTCTCTCTCTCTCTCTCATATATATATATATATATATATATATATATATATATATATATATTACACAAACGCATATATATATATATATATATATATATATATATATATATATATATATGGGGGCCGCGGTGGCCGAATGGTTAGAGCGTCGGACTCAAGACTGTCACGACGGCAATCTGAGTTCGAGGGTTCGAGTCACCGACCGCCGCGTTGTTTCCCTTAGGCAAGGAACTTCACCTCGATTGCCTGCCTAGCCACTGGGGGACCAAGTCAGCCCAAGTCAGTGCCAGGTAAATAGAGATGGTGACTCGGGGAAAAAAAAAAAAAAAAAAAAAAAAAAAAAAAAAAAAAAAAAAACACCGGGCGGAAGGCAATGGCAAACCACCGCTCTAAATTGCCAAGAAAAATCATGGAAGCACATGATCGTCAAGGCCGCGGTGGTCGAATGGTTAGAGCGTCGGACTCAAGACTGTCACGACGGCAATCTGACTTCGAGGGTTCGAGTCACCGACCGCCGCGTTGTTCCCCTTGGGCAAGGAACTTCACCTCGATTGCCTGCCTAGCCACTGGGTGGCCAAGCCAGCTCAAGTCAGTGCTGGTCCCAAGCCCGGATAAAATAAGAGAGAATGTTACCTAAAAAGGTAACACCGGCACTCTCCGTGGAAAGGAACTGGGGACCCTACCACGTACTCACTCCAAGAGCATCACAACGTGAAAACTGCAATTGAGTATCATGCTGTGACCACGGCGGCTCAGACATGAACCTACCGTTAAATGATGATATATATATATATGTGTGTGTGTGTGTGTGTGTGTGTGTGTGTGTGTGTGTGTGTGTGTGTGTGTGTGTGTGTGTGTGTGTGTGTGTGTGTGTGTGTGTGTGTGTGTGTGCATGCACTCATATACCCACACTGGCACACATATACACATGCACACACACGTGCAGACATAAAGGCATACGGAAATGCACACACATACATACGCCCGCACGCGCACACACACACACACACACACACACACACACACACACACACACACACACACACAACACACAGGCATACACACACACACACACACACACACACACACACACACACATAATATAGATATATATATATATATATATATATATATATATATATATATATATATATATATAGTATGTATATATATATATATATATATATATATATATATATATATATATATATATATGTATGTATATATATATATATATATATATATATATATATATATATATATATATATATATATATATATTATTATATATCCGTGTGGACCCCGGGGTAGAATAGGTCCAACGTACCCTCTGCGTGTCGTAAGAGGCGACTAAAAGAGGTTGGCGGCAGGAAGGGCATCCGGCCGTAAAAACCCCTGCCAAGCCAATACATGATGCGGAGAATCAGGAATGCAGACAGAGCTAGGGCGTACCCCGCAGGCGACGCGTCGGATGACCGCCGTGATCCGGCGACAAATGGGCAACGGCTACTGTATCAAGAGCGGATACGGCTAAAGAAGCAAGCTCAGAGGAAGAAGAGATCTCGGGCTTGACCGTGGGGCTCTTGGCGCTGCATGACCTCGTCCTGCGCTTTGGCGGACACGGGTAGTTCGACATATCGCTGCCGGAGGTCCACTCCGAATGAGCGTAGGCCTTGAAAGAAAGCTCCCGAGAGAGCGCAGAGCTGCGGCCTCGCGAGAGATTCGGACAGCACTTCGAGCCAAGGAGGCGTCCCCGAGGCCCCTCGCGCGCAAGTCCTCGAGGAAAAGTGGCAAGACGGGCGCCTTTAGAGCGAGCAGGACAACTCTCCGAGGCGAGGCGACGCCGCCGAGGCCCCCCGGCCGTGAGGACGCAGCCAAGGTGCCCCCAGCAGCAGAGCCTCCGGATCCGAGAGGACGGCGGCCCGCGACCGCGTCGCCGCAGCTTCATCAGGATTGGCCTTTCTGGTTCGACTGAGTTCGATCAACTTTGACGTGGCTTGCATTGCATGTCTGTATACGCGAATTTTTCCGCACCGGCGACCCCAGTTGAACTGGGACAAAAGCCTGTAGAAGAAGAAGAAGAAGATATATATATATATATATATATATATATATATATATATATATATATATATATATATATATATATATATATATATATGTATATATATAATGGAGTGAGTACTGCGTACTCACTCCAAGAGCATCACAACAGGAAAACTACAATTAAGTATCATGCTGTGACCACGGCAGCTCAGACATGAAATATATATATATATATATATATATATATATATATATATATATATATATATATATATATATATATATATATATATATATATATATTTTTTTTTTTTTTTTTTTTTTTTTTTTTTTTTTTTTTTTTTTTTTTTTGTGTGTGCGTAAACACACACGGACAGACACACACACGCACACACACACACACACACACTCACAGGTATGCACGCAATAAGCGCACGTGTTCCCAGTATTTTTACGCATACATAACACACAAACATGATGTATATATATATATATTTTTTTTTTTATTATTTTTTTTTTTTTTTTACTTTATTTTTTTTCCTTTTTTTAACATTTTTTTTCTTTTTTATATTTTTTTCTATATATTTTTTTATTATTTTTTTCTATTTTTTTATTTTTTATTATTATTTTTTATTTTTACTTTTTTACGTTTTTTTTTTTTATAGCTAGAAACGGACGCCAGGACAGGGCGTCTCGATCACTCGCAGCGCCGGCGCTTCGTCGCTTCGCTGAGGAACACGTCCTCGGCGCTGCGCTTTTGGGGCGCCGCTTGGCTCTCGCTCTCGCTCTCGCTCTCGCTCTCGCTGTCGCTGTCGTCCCCGAAGAGGTAGCAGCTGTCGAGGAGGTAGATGGCGACGGGCAGAGTGGGCCTCCGGCGGGGGTCCGCGCTCTGCATCTCCCGCGCCAGGCGCCCCAGCGTGCTGGAGGGCTGCGCCATCTCGTCGAGGATCTGCTCCAGCATGTAGCCGACCGAGAAGACGTCGGAGGCCGCGGTGCTCGGGCCGCCGCCCAGGATTTCGGGCGCCAGGTTGGCGTTGGAGCTGGCGCTGTAGCCGACGCTCAGGCCACGGCGGCAGGCGTTGCCGAAGTCGATGATGCTCACGCGCCCTGTGGCCTCGTCCACGACCACGTTGTCGTCCATCAGGTCGTTGTGAATGTAGCCCCTGTCGTGCACCTCCTGGACAGCCACGCACAGGCGGAGGCTCAGGCGCAGCAGCTCGTCGTCGGAGAGCGTCGAGTTGTCCAACACCTACTCCAGGGTCCTGCGGCCCACGAAGCTGCACAGGATGGCCGCAGGGCTGTAGCAGATGCCCAGGGCCCTGGGGCTCCCCCCGGCGCCGCCCACCTTCTTCAGGATCTTGAACTCCTACTTGAAGTCTCTGAACGAGACTCCGGAATGGGCCAGCTTGAGCACGGCGTCGCCCTCGCCCCAGCGGACGAGCAGCGCCTTGCCGCTCGCTCCCTCGCCCAGCTTCTCCTTCAGGCCGCTGCGGAGGACCTCCTCCAACTGCTCGGCCTCCAGGACAAAGTTCTCGCTTATCTTGCCTTCTTGCGCCATAGCACTGGTCTATAGGGCGTCTGTTTTCAACATGCAAGGCTGCCTTGTCTCCTGTCTGCAATAGCTTG
>NC_051426.1:30671248-30680282 GCF_015228065.2 Penaeus monodon
CATTAAAAAAATAAAACAAAAAATAATAATAATAATATGATACTAAAAAAAAAAGCGTTTTAGTAAACAACAATTAAAGAATCTATTCTGTGATCCTTGGGCCAGCTGTCAACGCCACGCTGTCAACGCCACGCGTCAAGCCACGCTGTCAAGCCACCCTGTCAACCCCCACGCGTCAAAGCCCGGCAAAAAGGATTTTGGGCGACTTTGTTAAAAACTAATATCAAAAAGAAAGAGGAGAGAGAGAGAGAAGAGAAGAGAGGAGAGGAGGGGAGGGAGAAGAAGAGAGGGGGAGAGAGAAAACAGACAAAAAACAGAGAGGGGGGGGGAAAAAAAAAAGGGAAGAAAAAGAGAGAGAGGGAGAAAGAGAGAGGATTGAGGAAAGGGGGAGAGAGAGAATGGGGATAAAAAATATATTTTGAGAAAAAGGGGGGAGAGGGGAGAGAGGGGAAAAGAGAATGATCAGATATATAATATATATTGTTTTTTTATTATTTTATATATTATAAAAGGAGAGGAGAGAGAGAAGAGAGAGAGAGAGAGGAGAGAGAGAGGGGAGAAAGAAAAAAAGAGAGAGAGAAAGAGGGGAGAGAGAGGAGAGATGGAAAAAAAAGCAAGAGAGAGAGAGAGGAGAGGAGGAGAGAGAGAGAGAGAGAGGAAAAAGAGAGAGACTGAAAAGAAAGACGACAGAAGAGAGAGAGAGAGAGAGAGAGAGAGAGGAGGGGAGGAAAAGCAAAGAGACAAAAATTTAGAGGGGGGGAGGAGAGAATAGAGAGACAGAGAGAGGGAGATGGAAACAGAGGGAGAGACAGATACAGAGAGAGAGAGAAAGAGAGAGAGAGAGAGAGAGAGAGAGAGAGAGAGAAATAATATTTTTTTATGATGTGTGTGTTCTTGTGTGTATGTGTGTGTGTGTTTGTGTGTGTGTGTGTGTGTGTGGGGGGTGGGGTATGTGTGTGTGGGGGGTTGTGTGTGTGTTTTGGGGTGTGTTGTGTTTTTTTTTTTGTGTGTGGGGTGTTGTGGTGTGTGTGTGTGTCGTATGTGATGTGTGGGTGCTGGTGTTGCTTGTGCGTGTGGATGTATCATATGCATTAGAATTTACATATATATAATAAATATATTTATTATAAAATATTATTATATAAAATATTTATATAATATATATAATATATAAAAATTATAAAATATAATAAAATATGTATTATATATTATATATATATATATTATATATATTATATAATATATATTATATTATATTATATATAGTTATATATATCCCTTTAGGTTCAGACACACACACACACACACAACACAACCAACCACACACAACACAACAACCACACAACACACAACCACACACACCCAACACACATATAAATATAAAAATATAATATAATAATATTAATAATGACATACCACCACACACACACACACACCCACACACAAACACAACAGACACACCAACACCACACAACCACCCACGCACCACACACACACAAAACACACACACAACCAACACACACACACAAACACACGCCCACACACACACACACAACACAAAACAAACCACACACACACACACACACATATAAATATATATATTAGATAAAAAAAAAATAAAAATAAATAATATTAATAATATATATATATAATATATATATATATATATTTTATATATTATATATTATATATAATTTATATATATATATTTTATATATAATTTTTTTAATATATATTTTTTCTAAAAAAATATAAAAATTTATATAATAAAAAAAAAAAAAAAAAAAAATAAAAAAAAAAAAAAAAAAAAAAAAAAAAAATATATAAAATATATTAATATATATATATATATATATTATAATTTAAATATATATAAATATTAATAAATTTTATTTATTAATATTTTTAAAATTTATTTTCATTTTATATTGGGTATTTTTATAAAAAATTTAAAAATATAAATTAATATTATATATATTATATATAATATTATATTACATATTATATAAAAAAATATAAAATAAAAAAAATTAAATATTAATAAAATTTAAAAAAAATAAAAATAAAAAATAAAGTTTTTTTTTTTTTTTTTTGTTTTTTTTTTTTTTTTTTTTTTTTTTTTTTTTTTTTTTATGATATAAAATTTACATATATTTTTAAAAAAATATTATTAAAAAAATTTATATATAATATAATATTTAAAAAATTATATATAAATAAATATAAAATATTATATATATTAATTTATATATATATATATAAAATTTTATATTATATATATATATATATATATTATATATTAAATATATTATATATATTATTTTAAAAATATTTTATTATTAAAATATATTATAATATATATTGTGTGTTGTGTGTGTGGTGTGGGGTGGGTGTTGGGGGTGTGTGTGTGCGTGTGTTTTTGTGTGGGGTGTTGGTGTGTGTGTGTGTTTTTGGTGTGTTTGCGTTTTTCGTGGGGGTGTGTGTGTGTTGTGTGTGTCTGGTGTGTGTGTGGGGGTGTGTGTTTTTGTGTGTGTGTGTGTGTTAGTACATTTTTATTATATTAAAAATATATTATATTTTTTATATTTAATGTGTTTTGGGGGTTTTGGTGGGTGTGTGTTGTTGTGGTGTGTGGTGTGTGTGTGTGTGTGTGGGTGTTGTGTGTTTGTGTGTGTCTAAAAATAAACGGATATATATATTCCATATAATATATATATATTATATTATTAAAATATTATATTATATATATTAAAATAATAATATATAAACATATTTAATTTTATTTAAATTTATTATTTATATAATTATATATATATAAAAAATATATAATATATATTTTTTAAAAAATATATTTATATATATATATTTTAAAGTAAAAATCTAATGCTATAGATCATCACACCGCACAAGCACACACCAGCACCCACACAAAAACATACAGACCAAAAAACACACACACACCCACAACACCACACACCCAACAAACACACACACACAAAACACACACACACACACACACACACATACACACACACACAAAAAACACACACACACAAAACACACCACAATACACACAAGAACAAACCCCTATAAAAAAAATTATTTCTCTTCTCCTCTCCTCTCTCTCCTCTTTTCTTTCCCCTTTCTGATCTGTCTCTCCCCGTTCCATCTGCCCCTCTCGTTCTCTTTCTCTCACTCTCCCCCCCTCACTTGTCTCTTTCGTCTTTCCTCTTCCTCTCCCCTTTTCTCTCTCTCTCTCCTCGTCTGTCGGCTGTTGTCAGTCCTCCTCCTTTCTCTCTCTTCTCTCTCTCTCTCTCTGTCTCCCTTTTTTCCCTCCTCTCCTTCTCTCTCCCCTTCTCTCCCCTCTCTCTCTTTCCTCTCTCTCTTTCCTCTTTCTTTCCCTCCTCTCCTCTCTCCTCTCTCTCTTTCTCTCCCCTCCTGTCCCCCTCTCTCCCTCCTTTTTTCCTTCTCTCTCCCCCCTCCTCTCTTCCTCTTTTCTCTCTTAAAAAAATTTTTTTTTGTCTTTTTTTTTCCCCACCTTCTCTTCTCTCTCCCTTCTCCCCCCCTCTCTCTTTTTTCCCCTTCTCTCTCTCTCTCTTCTCTTTTTTTCTCTCTCTTTCTGTTTTTTCTCTCTCTTTTTTTTTTTGTTTTTTTCCCCCCCTTTCACCCCCTTTCCTCTCCTCTTCCCTCTCTCCTCCTCTCTTTTTCTCTCTCTTCCCTCCCCCCCCCTTTGATTTTTTTTTGCTTTTACAAAGTCGACCAAAAAACCTTTTTTCGCGTGGCGTTGACGGGGGGGGGGGTTGACAGGGGGCGTTTACAGCGGGCGTTGAAGGGGCGTTTACAGCGGGCGTTGACGCGGGCGAAGGATCACAGAAAATGATTTATTAATTGTTGATATTACTAAAACGCTTTGTTGATCATCATTTTTATTTTTATTTTTGTTGTTTTTTTTATTAATGTTATTACTATTTTATTTTTATTTTTATTACTATTTTTTACATTATTTTTATATTTTTTTTTTTTTTTAATTTTTATTAAATTATTTTGTTATTATTTTATGTATATTTTTATTTTTATTAATTTCTATCATTTTTTACATTTTTATTGTAATACTGTAATCGTTTTATTATTTGTGTTTTAGAATTTTCTTATGATTAAAAAATTCCCTTTTATTTTTATTTAGTTACAATTCATTATCACGATATTATGTTATTATCACTGTTTTTTTTTTATCAAAATTTATTTTTTTGTTTTTTTTTAATTTTTATTTTTATTATTATATTATTATTATTATTATTTTTATTATTGTTACTTTTAAAAAATTTCTTATTATCTTTATTTTATTATTATTATTTTATCATTTTTATTTTATTTTATCATATTATCATTGTTCATCATTATCATTACATTGTTATTTAATTATTATTATTTTTAAAATATTGTTTTTTGTATCATTTTTACCATATTCATTTTTATTATTACATTTTAGATTAGTTTTCCAATCGCGCAAAAAAAAAATGGGCCTTCCCTTGGTTTTTCGTCGATTTGTTTGACACGCCCGTCGATTCGTTTTTTTTTTAAAATTTTTGGAATTTTATTAGTTTCAAATGGACTGACCAGTGAAAAGATATTTTTTCTAAATGATAAAAGACAAAAAAAACCGCAATTATTAGATGATACATGGTCTTGGAAAGTAATTTCAATGAAATGCGTTGCTGAAGCGTGACTTCTTTTAAATGACTGACTCTCCCGCGTCTTCTTTAGTTGCGCATAGTACGTTATTTTTATTTTTTTATTTTATCCCATCATCTAAATATTGAATTACCCCAAAACTTTTCCCAAAAACCTAAACTTCGTATCATAATCACTTTCCCATTATTATCCTCATCACATCTCTGTCATTATCACCTTTTCCATCCTCTTAAAACACCAGCATAATCGTCCTTCAAAATATTCATATCTCCCATAAAAAACACATCAAAATCATCATCTTGGTTTTCGTAAAAGGTTTAAAAATTCTGCTAAAAGATATTACAAAAACGGGCGGAGATAATTTGGGCCTCTGAATCCGCGCTTCTCTGGCGCCACGCTGTCTGCGCCGCTCGCCGCCGCCGGACCTTGCGCCCCGTCTCCATTTTCCCACTTTTTCCAGTTGATCAAAACAGTCATAGTCATGATGAAATAATGGATGAGTGATATTGATGATGATGATATGATGGTGTGATGATGATATGATGATGATATATGATATGATGAGTGATAATGATGATGAGGGGTGATGAAGATATGATGATATGGAGTGATATATGATGATGATGATGAGAGGATGATGAGATGAGGGCAATAAAAATAATATGACAGAGATGATTAAATAAAAGTAAGGGAAACGCGCAAAAAAAATGAAAGTCAGCTGTATTTTATCTCGTTTTAAACCACTTAAAGGATCATCTGTTCGTCTGAGGACCGACTTTAGCCCCTTTTCATTTTCCCGGGAAGCTCGTTTGTCAATAATCTGGCAAATTTTATCTTTTTTAGGCGTTTTGATTTAAAAAAATGAAGTCGAGGGTCGTAAAAGCAAGTTGAGAAAACCCACGGGAGAGCAGCCATTTTTTTTTTTTGGAAATTTTCAAAAGTTATTATCATTCTCCCCTAAATTAGCATATCATCACCATCCACAATTATCAGTATCATTATGTCTATTCCTAAATTTTTGCTATCAATAATATCATTTTCTACATTACAATGATGCTAAATGCAAAAACAACATTATTCGAATTATTCAATTATTAATTTTTCATCAATTACTTGATCATCGTTTTCATCCCCATATCTTTACAGCTTAGATTCCCCCTCCCCCTTTTTCTTCTCAGAATCATTATCTTTTGCTTTACCCCGCGTTTTTTTTCCCTTATCAAAATCATTTATTATTTTTAAATTTTCGTTTCTTAAAGTTTGCCTTCTTTGTTCTTTTTGCTCTGCACCCCCCCCCCCTTTCTTACCATTAACTCCTCTCTCCTTTTTTTTCTTCACCCCTTCTCTTCATTTTCCTTTCAATTTTTTCTGTCTCCCACTTTTCTATATCTTTAATTTTCTCTTCTCTCTCTCTCTTTCATCCTCTCCCTTTCTTATCTCTCTCTCGCTCTTACTTCTTCTTTCCCTTCCCCTCTGTTCGTCTTTTCCCCGTATTTATTTCCCCCTCTCCTCCTGATGTTGTGTTGTTGTCTCTCACCCCTCTCACTCTTCTCACAGCACCACCTCACTTCTATCACTCTCACTCTCTCTCTCTCTCTCTCACTTGTCATTGTCCGTTTTTTTCATTCTCTCTATCTCCCTCTCTCTCTTCTCTCTCTTCCCCCCTGTCATTTTTCTTTTTTTTCTCTCGTCTCTTCCTCTCTTCTCTTCAATAAAATATAAAATATTATATATATATAAAATTATATATATATATATATATAATTTGTGGTGTGGTTGTGTTGTGTGTGTGGGGTGTGTGTGTGTGTGTTGTGTGTGTGTGTGTGTGTGTTTGGGGTGTGTGCGTTGTTAGGTAGTGATTATTTGTGGTGTATGTATGTGTGTGTGTGTTTGTGTGTGGTGTGTGTGTGTGCATGCACTCAATACCCCATGGCACACATAAACATGCACACACACGGCAGACATAAAGGCTACAGAAAAAGCACACACATACATACGCCCCCACATGCACACACACTACAACACACACCACCGCCGCGTTTTTTCATTTGGGGAAGGAACTTTCCCCTTTTTGCCTCTGGGGGGCCAAGCCAGCCCAAGTCAGTGCTGGGCCCAAACCCCGGATAAAAAACCAACAAACATTACCTAAAAAAAAAAAAAAAAAAAAAAAAAAAATACCACCGGCATCTCCGTGAAAGAACTGGGGGCCCTACCACTGCTACTCCCGGGGGGGGATCACAGCATGGGAGCTGCAATTTGGGGGTCTGCGTGACCACGGCGGCTCAGACATAACCTACCCTTAAAGAAGAAGAAAATTATATTAAAATTTATATATATATATAAAATATATATATATATGATATATAATAAAATATATATATTATAAAAAAATAATATATATATATATATATATATATATTATATATATTATATATTTTATATATATATATTAATATATATAAAATGGAGGAGACTGCGTACTCACTCCCAAAAGCACAAACGGAAAACTACAAAAAAGTATCATGTTGGACCCCGGCGGCTCGCATGAATGTATTATATTATTATTATATATATAAAATATATATTATATATTTAATATATATATAATTTTATATATTTTTTTTTTTTTTTTTTTTTTTTTTTATTTTTTTTTTTTTTTTTTCCAAACAGCCATTTTTCCACGCAGGGGCAACGCCTCTCTCAATTTTACTACTGAAGGTTTTATATGCAGTGCCACCCTTCCTATTGGATGCCCTTTTTTAACAAACCCCGGGTTTGTGCCCCGGCGGTAACTTCCCCTACGCACTTGCTTTGATTCTCAAGGCGATATTTTGTTTTTTCTGGGGGGCAAACGAGGTGAAGTTCCCCCCCAAAGGGGGAAAAACGCACGGCCGGGGACTCGAACCCCGAAAATCAGATTGCCGCCGTGACAATCTTGAGTCCGACCTAACCCCTCGGCCCCACGGCCCATATATATAATATATTATATATATATTATAATATTATTATATATATAATATATATATATAATATATATATATTCTTTAACGGGAGGTTCAGTCGAGCCGCCGTGGTCACAGCAACTTTAAACGTAGTTTTTTTGTTGTGATTCTTGGAGTGAGTACGGGGTAGGGTCCCCAGTTCCTTTTCCCCGGAGAGTGCCCGGGGTTACCCCTTTAGGCAAACACTCTTCCACCCTATCCCGGGGGGGACCCCACTACTTGGACTGGGTTGCCCCCGAGTGGCTAGGTAGGCAAACGGGTGAAATTCCTTGCCAAAGGGAACAACGCGCCGGCCGGGGACTCGAACCCTCGAACTCAATTGCCCTCGTGACAGTCTGAGTTCGACCCTTTAAACCTTCGCCACCCCGGCCTGACATATATATAATATTATATATATGTATAATATATAAAGTTAAATATATTTTAAAATTATATTAATTATTATATATATAATTATATAATTTTTTTTTTTTTTTTTTTTTTTTTTTTTTTTTTTTTTTTTTTGCGTTTTGTGTGTAAACACACACGGGAAAACACACACACGCACACACACAACACACAACACACACACACTCACAGGTATGACGCAAAAAAGGCACGTGTTCCCGATTTTACGCATACATAAAACACAACATATGTATATATTTATATTTTTTTTTTTTTTTTTTTTTTTTTTTTACTTTAAATTTTTTTTCCTTTTTTTTTTTCCTTTTTTTCTTTTTTTTTTTTTTTTCTTATATTTTTTTATTTTTTTTTTCTATTTTTTTTTTTTTTTTATTTTATTTTTTTTTTTTTACTTTTTTTCGTTTTTTTTTTTTCCCCTTTTTTTTTTTTTTTTTTTTTTTTTCGTATAGCTAAAAAAGGACGCCAGGACAGGGGGTCTCGATCACTCGCAGCGCCGGGGCTTTGTCGCTTTGTGAGGAACACTCCCGGCGTGCGCTTTTGGGGCCCGCGGGGGGGGGGGTCTCGCTCTGCTGCGCTGTCCCGGGCGCTCTCGCTGCGTCCCGAAAAGGTAGCAGCTTTGAGGGGGTAGATGGCGACGGGAGGGTGGGCCTCCGGGGGGGGTCCGGTCTGATCTCCCCGCCCGGCGCCCCACGTGCTGGAGGGCGGGCCCTCCGTGAGGATCTGTCAGCATTTGCCGCCGAAAGAGTCGGGGGCCCGGTGCTCGGGCCGCCCCAGGATTTCGGGCCCAGGTTTTGGGTTGGGGCTGGCGCGTGCCGACGCTCTGGCCAGGCGGCAGGCGTTGCCGAAGTCGATGTGCCACGCGCCCTGGGCCTGTCCACGACCCGTTTTTCGTCCCCATTTAAGTTCCCCCGTTTGGGGGGATTGGGGGACCCCCC
>NC_051426.1:30680382-30685316 GCF_015228065.2 Penaeus monodon
AAAAAAAAAAAAAAAAAAAAACTAAAAATAAGTACCAGAGAGGGTGAAACTGATCTGGGATTGCCTAAACATTAAGGGGCGACGGGATCAGGAAGAAAAAAATAGAAGTATACTTGCGGCTCAAAAAGAAAAATGGCAATGGGCAGGTTCATATCATCGGGACAGGAAAAAGATGGACAAAGAGTAAAGACTGGGTTAAGATAAAATTAAGAGACCAAGGGAAAAGCAAAAAGGCGCGACGAAAAAACGAATTTTGGGGGGCCCAGACGGAAACAAAAGCCAAAACAGACCAAGTTTGGAAAGACGGAAGCCTACTCCCGCAGGGGCTGACCCAGGGTGATGAGATGATATGATGATATGATATGTATATATATTATTAATTTATATATATATATATATAATATAATTTAAAATTTTAAAATTTTTAATCTTTCACTCTCCCCTCTCTCCTCTTCTATCTATCTATCTTTCTGTCGTCTGTCTGTCGCTTTTCTTTTTCTCTCTGCTGCTCTCTGTCTGACTCCTTTCTCTCTCTTCCTCCCCTTTCCCCCCTCTCTTCTCTTCTCTTCTCTCTTCTCTCTTTTCCCTCTCTCTCTCCTCCTCTCCTTTTCCTCTCTCTCTCTCTCTTCTCTCTCTCTTCTCTCTCTCTCTCTCTCTCTCTTCTCTCTCCTCTCTCTCTTCTCTGCAGTTTTTCTTTTTATCTCTCGTTCCCCCCCCCCGCTCTATCTATCTATCTATCTATCTATCTATCTATCTATCTTCCTCTCTTCCTCTCCCTCTCTCTGCCTTTCTCTTTTTCTCTGACTCTCCTCTCTCTCTCTCTCTCTCCCTCTCTCTCTCTCTCTCTTCTCCTCCTCTCTCCCCCCTTTTCTTCCTCTCTCACTCTATCTCCTTCTACCCCTCTCTCTCTCTCTCTCTCTCTCTCTCTTTCTCTCTCTTCTCTCTTTTCTCTCCTCTCTCTCTCCCCTCTCTCTCTCTCTGCACTGTACAAGCCTCCGGGCTAGTACAGTGGTAACTGTCGGCCTCTCATCCGAGGGGTTGGCGGTTCGCGCCCCCCCCAGGCGCGAGAAGTTGCAACTGTCGCCCGGAGGTTACAGCTGTGGCTGGGCACCACGGCGGGCAAGGACTCGGTTCCGCCGAGTCAGCAAACAGCTCCCCACACGTGAGCAAAAATCAACAGACAGTATTTCACCAAAATATCCTTGGGATCAATTGGAAACTAAACCAAACTCTCCCCTCTCTCCCCTCTCTCTTTTCTCTCTCCTCTCTCTCTCTTTCTCTCTCTCTCTCTCTCTCTACTCCATCTGCCTCTCTTTGCCTCTCTCTGACACTCCTCTCTCTCTCTCTCCCTCTCTCGCTCTTTCTCTCTCTCTCCTCTCTTCTCTCTCTCATCTCTCTCTCTCTCTCTCTCTCTCTCCTCTCCCTCTCTCTCTCTCTGCACTGTACATAGCCACCGGGCTAGTACAGTGGGAACGTGTCGGCCTCTCAACCGAGGGGTTGGCGGTTTTGCGCCCCGCCCGCGCGAGAAGTTGCAACTGTCCCCCCGGAGGTTACTGCTGTGGCTGGGCACCACGGCGGGCAAGGACTCGGTTCCGCCGAGTCAGCACAGCTCACACAAAGTGAGCAAAAAACAACAGACAGTATGTCCCCCAAGAATATCCATTGTATCAAATGGATCTAAACCAAACTCTCTCTCTCTCTCTCTCCTCTCTCTCTCCCTCCTCTCCCCTCTCTCCCCTCTCTCTCTCTCTCTCTCTCCATCTCTCTCTCTCTCCTACTCGCTCTCTCTCTCTCTCTCTCTCTCTCTCTTCTCTCGTCTCTCTCTCTCTCTCTCTTTCTTTCTCTCTCTCTCTCTCTCTCTCTCTCTCCTCTCTCTCTCTCTCTCTCTCCTCTCTCTCTCTCTCCTCTGTCTGTCTATCAGTTTTTCTTTTCAACTCTCTGTCTGACTTATTCTCTCTCTCTTTCTCTCTCTCTCTCTCTCTCTCTCTCTCTCTCTCTCTCTCTCTCTCTGTGTGTGTGTGTGTGTGTGTGTGTGTGTGTGTGTGTGTGTGTGTGTGTGTGTCTCGATGACCTGAACAAACCAAATGCAAAAGTAGCTGGGATCATTAGGAAAAACAAATTAAAACAGCTCATAAATAAACCTACCAGGAACACAGAACACACCTCATCCGTGCTAGACGTCATAATATCAAACAGACGTTATCCCTTGTCAAATTGCAGACCACGAACTATTAACTATGACAATAGATATAAAGAGACCCAAGCGATAACCTATCATAAAAACTTCCCGTGACCTGACAAATTACGACCCCCAATCACTTTGTCAAAATATTAGTGCCAGCCAGTCGACCCTCTTAGAGATTCTTACAACAGATGACGTTAACAGACAAGTGAACATTCCCTCGAACGCCCCATGGATAAATGAGGACATCAACAGAGCTATACAGGACCGAAACAACACTCACAAATTTCTCAAAACAAATAGAGCCGACATCGTCCTTCATTCTGAGTATAAACAAAAAAAGAGAAATGTTAAAAGATTAATCCACTTAGCGAAAACAATATATTTTCAGAATAAGTTCACTGACTGTAAACACGACACCAAAGAAACATGGAAAACAATTAAAACGTTAGTGCCAAACAAAAAACACAGACACGTCCTTAGACTCCTTAAGTAGTATAGAACCTCTAAACGACTACTTTGCAAATATCGGTAGAATCACCTATGAACAGACAGCTGCTTCCTTGGCCCCACAAAACACAACCAGGACAAGGTTCTCAACAAATGCTGTCAGACCACAGCCAATAGGAGTGGAAACAACAGTCTTAACAATAAAACATTTACGTGAAACGAATGCGGTAGGAGTGGAAACTTGTTTTTTCGTTTTCATCAAAGAAAGCTTCCCCGCAATTGCTTTCTTTTTAAGTGTCATTAAAACACTCTATAGTCCCCCGGTACCTCCCCATCCTGTGGAACAGGGTTCAAAACACCCTCTTAAAAAAAAGAAAAATGCGAAAAATTGAACAATTTCGTTTTGTAACTCTACTCCCCAAAATATCTAAAGTACTAGAAAAAAATATTGCAAATCAACTATCACTTCTTGAATCAAATCACCAAATTTCCAAACGCGCAGGGTTTTAGAAGTAATTATCCACTGAAACAGCTTACTAAAAATCACAAAAAAAATCATATAAAAAAGAATCAAAAAAATCTCTCACTTTGTGTATCTCTCAAAAGATTTGACGTGTCACCTAAAAATCCTGCTAAACAAAATAAAAATCAGGGAATTGACAACTATTTTTTAGAATTATCTGCCCCAAAAGAACGCAATAGCCCAAAATTCGTAAAAATATGTCATAAAAACCAGTCTTTTCGGAGCCCCCAAAAGGCTCCATTAGGCCCATCTTTTCCTATTTCAAAACGATCTATAAACCATTGAAAACCCCCTGTCTCCTGGTCCAATATGCCGATACTCTCATTTCTTTACGCTGCCCCCGAAGCAAACTAAAAGAAATTTTAAAAAAAAAACTCACCAACTCTTACAGAAGCAAAAATTGTTTTACAAAAAAGCCTCAAAAAAAATCCTGACAAAAATCAATGCATCTTTATAGGGGATCGGCTAAAAATAAGCAAATCCCTTTAACCCAAATAGAAATTTTAAGGGTATCAAAAAATTTAAAACCAAAAACTTTGTGAAAATGACTTTCGAAAAAACCATTGAAACATTACCAAAAAGTAATAACAGCTGAATACCTCTCGCATAAAAAAAAAATCCCCGGAGACGAGAATTATTTTGTACAGTCCCCTTTCACTCAGCATTAAAACTACTGTTCCACTTGGGGCCAAAACAAAACTCAAATAAAATATGACCACAAAACCCCACCTTAAAAAAAATAAATGGCTAAAAATCAACAAAAATGTCAAATTTTATGCGTATATTCATTCATAAAATTTAAAAAAGGGGGACTATCCCATTGGGTTTAAAGCCCCTACAAACTTTGGGAAAAAAAAGGGCATCCAAAACCAGACGGATTAACTCTATACACGTAAAAAGACCAGGAACCCCTAGCAAACAACACTGCAGACAACAATGACTAAGAACTCCACTCAGTCAATACTGCAAGCAATGTCACTGTCCAGGATCCTCAACGCAGTCAACTCTGGCCAGGAAATCGAAGCGTTGGAAACGTTGCTCCCCCCCGGTAGCCTCCCTGCTTCCCCGCCCGATGGGGGAAACCTTCCCCCACAGGGTCCATTCCAACCCCTCCCCCTGCGTAGCCGTCGGAAAAAAACGAACCTCGAGTTAATGCCTATTTGTGCCCCCTGTTCAAAGCTGGGGGGTCAATAACGATTGTCTCTAATGTTTTTTTTCCTGGTAAGACTAAAATGCACCCGGGGTTTTCCTTAAACAAAATACACCCTATTACTCCCTATAAACCGGGTTGCGGTGAAATGTCGCAACAGGCAGGGTATCTGGGGAAAAAACCTTTGTTCACTGTTCGGTTTCACCCAAATATTGTCTCGTATTACAGTGTAACTGTTTTAAAGCGGCAGAATAGTTCCTCCCATTAGCTGGGACGCGAGTTTTAGAAAGGGCCCGGGGGATTCCACTCAAATTTTTTTTTCCCCCTGACAAAACCCCTACCCAGTGATTAAATCAGAAAAGAAATTTTTACCCCATGGGCCCTCGCGTGGGACAAGTGGCGCGTTATTCTGTGCTCCAGGCTGACAATGTTAAATATGCATCTGAAGACAAAGAAGATAAGAAAACATTTCATGTTTGGGCCGCCGGGTCCAGCATGATACTTAATTGTAGTTTTTCATGTTTTGATGCTCTTGGAGTGAGTACGGTAGGGTTTCCCCAGTTCCTTTCCAAAAGAGTGCCGATGTTTTGCAATGTCTGCAAAAAAACTTTTTCCCCGATGGGTGACAT
>NC_051426.1:30695416-30697916 GCF_015228065.2 Penaeus monodon
ACCAACACGATTCTTTCCGAAATAGCCCAGAATTCCATCACACTCTTTGATCTTTCTTTGTCCAGTATTACCCCTACACCATGTTAACATCTTTCGCCTCCTGAAAATATTATGGTCTTATCATCACTAATTATCTTTCCTGCTCCTGTCCATCTCATTTCACTTATTCCTAGTATGTTAATCTTTAACCGATCCATTTCTCGTTTTACATTCTCTAGTTTTCCTGTCTCACTCACTGTTCTTACATTCCACGTTCCCATTCTCAATGGTTCTTTGTTGCGAACAGCAGCTTGATGACGGTCTGGTGTCACCTGTTGCACATGACAATCCATACCGGGCGAGGGATTCCTAACTAAAGCAATAGAAACCCCATTTACGCCGTTTGCTCTTGATTCGTTACTGGACATTAAACCATGATTTTTCTTGGCAATTTACAGCAGTGGGTTGCCATTTCCTTCTGCCAAGTAATTCTATTCTTATCATTATTGTTATTAATATTGTTATTGTAATCATTATTACCATATTCATTATTGTATTATTATCATTTTACCATTATTTTTACCAATCGCAGCCAAACAAAATGGCGCCTCTCCCTCCGGCATTTCGTCGACTTGTTTGACACAGACCGTCGACTTCGTTGTTTTGTTTTTCTTTGGAATTTTATCAGAGTTTTAAAATCTATTGACCAGCGAGTAAAAATATTTCTTCTGAATGATAAAAAAACACTAATACTGCAATAACTAGTATGATTATATGCTCTTGATAAGTATAATTTCAGTGAAAATCCGTTGCGAAGCGTGACTTGCATTTAATGACTGACTGTGCCGCGTCTTCTTTAGTTGCGCCATATTACGTTATGATTATTGTCTTCATTATTATCATCATCATCATAATAACCATCTTTGCCATCCTCATTATCACCATCATCATTATCCTCACCTTCATCTTCCTTTTCATCATCATCATCGCCATAATTATCAGCAGAAGCAGAAGCACTATCCTCGCCATCACTATCACCACCATCAACAT
This sequence comes from Penaeus monodon, assembly GCF_015228065.2. Taxonomy (NCBI): domain Eukaryota; kingdom Metazoa; phylum Arthropoda; class Malacostraca; order Decapoda; family Penaeidae; genus Penaeus; species Penaeus monodon. The sequence continues at coordinate 30,696,446 of NC_051426.1, forward strand.
AATTACTATCATCCTCATCACCATCGTCCATCACCATCATCATCATCCATTATAATCATCTAGATTAGATTGAGCTGTCATTATCATCACTGAATAGTCACTGTCATTATTACAATCTTCATCATCATTCCCATCATCATCACCATCTTCATAGTCATAATCATTATTGCAACCTTCATCATTATCACCATCATCATAAATGTCGTCATTATCACATTTCCGATAACCTCAACTTCAGTATCATAATCACTTTCACCATTATTATCCTCATCACCATCTCTGTCATTATCACCATTACCATCCTCATTATCATCACCAGCATAATCATCACTATCACCCTATTCATCATCATCATCATCACCATAATCATCATTATCATAATCATCATCATTGTGACTTTCGTGAAAAGGCTATAAATCTCTGCTCAAAGATATTAAATAACTGGCGGAGATAATTTCGGCTGTAGGGGTTATCTGTCTCTTTCCCCTAGTTTGCGGGGCCGTAGGAGCCAACGAGACCTAAGCCTCCGGCCTCCTGTTTCGGCACAGAGTAATTGTCATTGGCGTAGTCTTGTGCACTATTAGCGTCTTTTAGCAAGAAGAAATAAAATATGTGAAACATTCATTTGCCCAAAGCATTCACCAAAAATATAGAAGATTAAAAGCTTGTATAATGAATGAAACGTAAAATTAAATAATCAGAGTAAAATTAAACTTAAAAGAAAACGTTAAAATAAATTAAATAAATGAGAGAACTTTACTGTTATCAATCAGGTTTTTATATTCACTTCCATCATTCATTTGTAATATACTTAACGTATTTTATCATTCCCATTTGAAGCCTTTTGGAAAAACGAAACGAAAGTCAAAACTCAAAAACCATTATTATTAAAATCAAACACAAAAGAAAAGAATAAACCTCCGAAAAACATAAAAGTACAGCACAAATACACTTAAAAAAAAGGGGCAATCTTAAATAAAACGTATAAAAACAATACCTCTTAATGCTGCAGACTCACTGTATGATTCCATAAAAGTCACGTAAATTAAAACAAAGCACAAATAAAATGATAAAACCTGTGCGCAACTCAAGCAAGGTGGTTGACCCCACCTTATTTATGCAAACAAGGTCGTGCGCCAGGAGATGTTCGCGCATCTAGACTCATTTCCTCGTTAAACATCGTCTGCCTTCTCTAAATGTTTCTATAAAAATACAAATTTATCTGAAGATTGCCGTGAATTTAGAAAATTAAAGGAGGTTTAATGAAGAAAAATATACATAAAACAATATAAACACTAAAAGAAGGGAACCAATATACATAAATTTAAATAGACGATAAAAATTGTTTCCGTGGGCTAGCTGAGGGGTTTGGCGCCAAATGCCCGTTGAAGATTTTCCCTCTGCCTTGTCCGTCGCCATCTTGGGCGCCATCTTGTTATCCCCGTATCTACGAGGGCGACCCACTGACGTT
>NC_051426.1:30705416-30707916 GCF_015228065.2 Penaeus monodon
ACCGAGATCTAATAAATATTTAAAAATCGGTCCTTTTATATTCCCAACTCCGATCAACACGCATCACCTACCCACGTACATTGTATACAATTTACACATCTCTACTTCCAGCAATAAGAGAAAACGATACTTTCTCAACGGATTTACACAAAACGGTAAGGTGCAAAGCGGGGCAGCGTAAATTATTCAAATACGCTCCATCACAAAACTCTTTCCTTAGGGTTTCTGTCTGTAAGTCTGTGTGAGTGTACATTTGATGTTTCTTGTGTTGCTCTTTTCTTTTTCTTCTGTTATCTTTTATTTCCATTAATGAGATCTTCTAATGCTTGTAAAGAATGCCAAGCGTGCATTGTCTTTGTGATATCAAGATCCTATTTTGTCAACACAACACAGATCGTATTTAGTCAACACAGTTGTCTTCATAAATTGCTAGTGACTTGGTACTTTTCTCATTAATAAAATAATGTTCATATCCGTTGAAGTATATATACAAATTTAGACGTTTGTATCGATAACTCAGGTCTCCCTATAGACCATCTAGTGTAGCAAACATATAAAAGCAGTTATACCTAAAATTAATATTCACAGAAAACGGTAGTGTGTGACTGCATTCAAAGAAAGCGAGTAAATTTTAGGGGAAACAATTTTGTTATGCTATATTTTTCCAGTCTCAAACGCTTTTAGCTTAAAGGAAAAATTACTTATTGCTGACTCCGTACTCATTATTGTTGTGATCATTGTTGACATCAGGAGAGAGAGAGAAAAAAAAGAGAGAAAATGAGCGAGAGCGAGAGCGAGGGCGAGAGAGAGAGAGATAGATAGATAGATAGATAGATAGAGAGAGAGAGAGAGAGAGAGAGAGAGAGAGAGAGAGAGGAGAGAGCGATGAAAGAGAGAGAGCGAGAGAGAGAGAGAGAGAGAGAGAGAGAGAGAAAGGTGAGAGAGAGAGAGAGAGAACGAGAAAAGGGAGAGAGAGAGAAAAGACAGAGAGACAAAATAACAAGTAACCTCCAGGCGACAGTTGCAATTCTGGGCCCCCTGGGGGGGGCGCAAACCCCCCCCCCGCCCCCCAGGGAGAGAGAGGAGAGAGAAGAGAGAGAGGGAGAGGGGAGAGATGGAAAGGGAGGAGAGAGAGGAGAGAGGAGAAGAGAGAGAGAAATAGGAAGAGAGAGAGGAGGAGGGAGAGAGCGATGAAAGAGAGAGAGAGCGAGAGAGAGAAGAGAGAGAGAGAAAAAAGATATATAGAGAGACTGAAGTGAGTGAGTGAGGAGAAAAGAAAGAGAAAAGAGAGAGAGAGAAAAGAGAGAGAGACAAAAGACATTAAAAAGAAAAGAGGAGAAGGGGAAGAGGGAAAGAGAGAGAAAAGGAGAACGATAAAGAGAGAGAGAGAGAGAGGGAAGAGAGGGGAAGAAGAGAGGAGAGAGGAGAGAGAGAGAGAGAGGGGAGGAAGAGAGGAGAGAAAAGTGGGGGGAAGAAAAAAAAGAGAAAAAAAAAGAGAGAGAGTAAAAAGAGAGTAGAAAGAGAAAAAAAATTAAAAAAAAAAAGGGGGGGAGAGAAAAGAGAGAGAAGGGGAGGGGGAGAGAAAAGGGGGGGGCAAAGGAAGAGAGAGAGAGAAGAGAGAAGAGGGGAGAGAGAGAGAGAGAGAGAGAGAGGGAAAAGGGAGAAGAGAGAGGAGGAGGGAGAGAGAAAAAAGGGGAGAGAGATGAGAGAGGGGGAGAGAGGAAAGGGGGAAGAAGATAAAGATAGAAGAAATAGGGGGGGGGGAGAGAAGGAGAGAGGAGAGAGGGGGGGAGAGAGGGAGAGAGAGAGAGAGGAGGGGAGGGGGAGAGAAAGGGGGAGAGAGAAGAGGGTGGAAAGAGAGGAAAGAGAATACAGACAGATTGAGGTTTGTGAGAGAGGGGGGGAGGGGAGGGGGAGAGAAAGACGTATATATATATATAATATATAATATATTATATATATATATATTATAAGTATATATAATATATTATAATATATTTTTATATAAAATTTTTTATTTATTTATATATATATTGTATATGTATATAAATATAATATTATATATATATATAATATTATATATTTTATATATAATATTATATATATATATTTTATATAGAGAGAGAGAAAAGAGAGGAGGAGAGAGAGAGAGAGAAGAGAGAGGAGAGAGGAGAGAGAGACGACAGATCTCTCTCTCTCTTTTCTCTCCTCTCTCTTTCTCTCCTCCTCTCTCCTCTTTCTTTCTCTCCTCTCTCCCCTTCTCTTCTCCTCCCTCTCTCTTTCTCTCCCCCCCCTCCTCCTCCTCTCTCCCCCCTTTCTTTCTCTCTCTTCTCTCCTCTCTCTCCTCCCTCTCTTTTTTCTTTTTTTCTCCCGTCTCCCCCCCCTCTCCCTTTTTTCCTCCCCCTGTTACCCCCGCAAAATGACCAAAAAGCCCCAAAGGGCTCACCAAGTCGGTTATTTTATTTTTTATTTTATTATTTTGTTTTTGTTGTTGTTGTTG
>NC_051426.1:30712916-30740416 GCF_015228065.2 Penaeus monodon
CTTGGTGGACACAGGTTGCTGGACAATGATTGATTTGAAAAAAGCAAAGGCAGAGAAAATCCAGCTCGGGAAACCCTAACGTTTCAGAAAGCGATTTCATAAAGTAAGCAAACCGCTCAAAGTATCCCTTGGCAACGCCTGTCGCATCCTCAAAGAAGTGCAAGCGTGGGACGACCTAGTTGCTGAAATGGTTCTGGGCCACAAGGACCTCAGGCAGACGGTGATCAGCATCAAGGACTGGTCGATGACCTTCACAAGCGGCAAAGGCAACATCACGCTGCCTTTCCTTAGGAAATGAACATTTTTGTCATGTATTTGTAGTTTAATTGTAATTTCATGTAGTTTGTTCATTAATAAAAGAAAGAAAAAAATATATATATACATAATGTCCCTCTCCTCTCACTTCTTTCTCTTCCTTTCCATCTCCTCTCTCCTCTTTCTTCTCCTTTCCCCTAGAAAGAACAATAATAATTAAAAAAGGAGTATATACTTAAGCAGGTCAAGCTAAGTCAGAATAGTCTGCCAATTTATGAGAGTAATAATAATATACGTCCCAGCTCCTAACTGTGGCAAGTAAAAACAAGAAAGGAGGGCTCATTTACCACCTCTGTAATGTTTTCCACCGGCTGGGGTACTCCAGGAAGACTCTCCGGAAAGGGTAGTGACCACACCAAAGGTCCGGCTGACACTCTTTATTTTGTAATCGACGGGGTTTGAACCCCACACAGGACATACAGTTTTTGATTCGGTTTCACTCGAGATAGATAATAGATTTAGTGAAAAATTAAAACTTAAACAAAAGAAAAAGAATTATAAAAGAAACCTCAGTAAATAAAACAAAACAGCTAATTACATAAAATAAATTCTACTTTTAAGAAATAAAATAAAAGCAAAAGTAAATTCAAAAGTCTCGGGTGAAGTGTGTATACGGTAATAAATTAAAATGTAAAAACGACAAACATAAAAGTATGGGAGGTAACCAGCTGCATATATAAAATGCATTGTAAAAGAGGATGCAAGCAAAGCTTGTTTGTTTTTGAGACGAGGCGAGGATGCGTGAGTCGGGGTGAGGATGCGTGAGTCGGGGTGAGGATGCGTGAGTCGGGGTGAGGATGCGTGAGAGACGGGGTGAGGATGCGTGAGAGACGGGGTGAGGATGCGTGAGAGACGGGGTGAGGATGCGTGAGAGACGGGGTGAGGATGCGTGAGAGACGAGGTGAGGAAGCGTGAGAGACGGGGTGAGGATGCAGGTTGCGGGAGCTGGAGACAGGTTGCAGGTTGTGCAGGAGAAGAGGTTTCCAACCTCACAATATATATAATACATATAAGCGGAGGCGTATAAGGAACAGATAAACCAGGCTTATCGGGAACAGCATCTTTATTGTCAGACGTTTCGGGTGTAAAGGTCGTCACCCATTATCAATGATTAGCTGCAATATCAACACGACATATAACTATGAAGGTCTAGAAACAATATAATAATTCTTAAATTGAATAACATAACATTACTGTGAGAAATAGTTAATTAATATAACATGTACAAAATATACAGAGAATGACGCGAACGCACCTGTCATTTGTCGTTTCCTGTTCCTTGATATTGCAGCCAATCATTGATAATGGGTGACGAACTTTACACCCGAAACGTCTGACAATAAAGATGCTGTTCCCGATAAGCCTGGTTTATCTGTTCCTTATATATTATATGTTATATATATATATATTATATATACATATATATACATATATATATTATAAATATATATATATATATACATATACACACATACGCACGGATATACAAAAACACACATAGGCACGCATATGTATACACACACACGCGCGCGCGCGGAAATTTATGATATATATATATATATATATATATATATATATATATATATATATATATATATATATATATATATATATTTTTTTTTTTTTTTTTTTTTTTTTTTTTTTTTTTTTTTTTTTTTTTTTTTAGATTATTTCTGTACAACAAAATTCCTTAATCTTGAAACAGAACAAGGTCATTGAACCAAAACACAAAAATAAATCTGGTAATAATAATGGTAATAATAATAACATAATCATCATATCCATCATCACTTCTTTTTCTCTCTCTCTCTCTCTCTCTCTCTCTCTCTCTCTCTCTCTCTCTCTCTCTCTCTCTCTCTCTCTCTCTCTCTCTCTCTCTCTCTACTCCTCTTCTCCTCTCTCTCTCTCTCTCTCTCTCTCTCTCTCTCTCTCTCTCTCTCTCTCTCTCTCTCTCTCCTCTCTCTCTCTCTCTTCTCCTCCCCCCCCCCCCCAAGCAACCCATCCGCATCATCCATTCGCAGCGCAAATAGATAACAGCCTCCCCCCCCCCCCAACCCCCAACGAGGTCGAGCTCGGAGCGCAACCGCCCTCGACCCCCCCCTTCCTCCCCCTCCCCCCCCCTCGAACCACAACAAAAATAGGAAGGATCGACGTCGAGGAGAGAGAAAGAAGAAAGAAGAAGAAGAAGAAGAAGAGGAGAGAGAAGGTCCTCGAGAACGAAGGAGAACCAGGAGAAGAGAGAGAAAGAAAAGAGAGACACACAGAGAAGAAGAAGAAGAAGAAGAGGAGGAGGAGAGATTGCTGTGTAGTCTAAGATTCCTGTTGGAAAGGAAGGAAGCAGAGAAGAAGAAGAAGAAGAGAGAGAGAGAGAGGAGTGAGGTCTACGCTCCTGTGGGGTTTTATTTTTGGGAGAGGAATAAGCAGCCGGGGTTATTTGGTGGGGAAGGTGAGGATATTATCATCATTATCATTATTATTATTATTATTATTATTATTAGTAGTAGTAGTAGTAGTTTTATTTTTATTGTTATTGTTTATTGTTTTTATTTTTTTATTTTTTTTATTATTATTTTATCTATTTTATTATTATTTTATTTATTTTTTATTTATCGTTTTTATTGTTTTATTTTTATTGTTATTTATTTTTTTTTATTTTCATTATTATTACTATTATTATTGAGTGTGTGAAGAGGATCGCTGATAAGTTTTGGGTGATTGTGATTTTTGAATTAAACTTTTATTATTATTATTGTTAATATTAGGGGTCGGCTTCCACTTGGGTACATGCAGGGTTTAACAGCATGACTGAAATTATCCGGTATTTTAAGGGACTTAGAATTACACGTCTCGGGTTCCGTGGCAATCTCTCTCCTTCTTTTAAAAGCCTTTGGGAGAGTAAGAAGCATCGAGGCCAGAAGAGAAGAAAAGGTTATAATTACTGAGTGAGGCAAAAATAGATTATATATATATATATACAAGATAAAAAAAAAAAAAAAAAAAAAAAAAAAAAAAAAAAAAAAAAAAAAAAAATTGAGCTCGGAATTAATTTACAGATCAATGGTTTACGAAGTACATGACTTTCTTTTCTTTTTTTGTCGCTATTATTTACGCAGATGGCTTTTAATTGCCAAGGAGTTGATGACTAGGCTTACCTATTAACAACTGTTTATCCCGTTCCTTGAATTTTCGTGGAAAAGTGTTTATTTCTGATACTGTTATTGTTCTTAACATTATTATTAGGTATTATTAACATTATTATTATTGTGATATTACTGTAATCATAGAAATAAAAAATTAAAGTTTTCTTCCCAAGATTTTAATGAAGAGGTTAACAGAGGAGATGAGATAAGCCTAGTAAGTGGCTCCTTGGGGACAGGGTGCTCATAGTATTAACCCTTTGTATGTAATGCCCTCAATTTTTTTCTTTCCTTCTTCTTCTTCTTCTTCTTCTTCTTCTTCTTCTTCTTCTTTCTTCTTTCTTCTTTCTTCTTCTTTCTTCTTTCTTCTTTCTTCTTTCTTCTTCTTTCTTCTTCTTTCTTCTTCTTTCTTCTTCTTTCTTCTTCTTTCTTCTTCATCTTCTTCATCTTCTTCATCTTCTTCTTCTTCTTCTTCTTCTGTTGCACACAGATGGCTCAACAAATGCTTAGCCACCAAGGAGTAAATAAGTAGAAACAAGTGACGAATCTCTCAATTTTGCCATTCCTTGAATAGTCATGAAAATATTTTCTAATGCTTTTATTATTATTATTGACATTCAGGTTATTATAATATTGTGAAAATACGAATAACAATAAAAAATTAAAGAAAGTCTCCAGAAATTCAAGGAAAATGGTTATCTAGTAAAATAAAAAGGATAGGGAATGACTCCTTGGTTACAAGTACTTGTGGAGCCATGTATGCACGAGCAAAATTAATAAACTGAAATATAATGGGCAGGCTATATAAATCAGGCCATCCACAACCATTGAGTAATATGCAATTGAAGGCATACAGTACAGTTCATACAAAATACAGTTATTGTGTGTAGACTTGCTGACCATTACATTAGATTTTCTCTAGCTCAAGACCATCCTATTGCATATAAGTGCACCCTAGTATTGTGTTGTGGCCCGGACAAGCTAGGCACACACGTATTTATGTATGGCATTAATACTTATGTGAGAGTGTTAATAATAATAACTATTATTATTATTGTTATTATTATTATTTTTATTGTTTTTTTTTGTTTCAGAAAGCACAAAAATGAATCGTCGAATATCAACAGCTCTATCAGACTTAGTCTTAGCTTTGTCTGCTGTATGGGGTTTCCGTATGCTGAGTGAGAATCGCACTGCTGACTTCCAGTTTGGGAAATGGTGGTTTATGCTGATGACTATGGCAGCTTCCCTTGGCGTTGCCAGATTTGGAGCATGTAAGGAAATGTCATATGGTAGTGGTATGCATAGCTATTGAAAAAAAGGGATAAATGATGAAAACATTTTGCTATATAGTCCACTAAAGAAATATATCTGTTTTTTATTTAAGTTCATAATAATACACAATTTTAGTAAATTTAGAATTCTGTTTCAGTGTTGCCCAGTTATGAGGCAGGTATTGTGAAATATCACATGGTATTCTCATGGTTGTGCCGAGCTATAGGTGTTCCATGTCTTGCAGCAGAGGTGTGCAAATACTATACATTTACTACAGCTGGACAGGTATGCAGAAAGGACTACAAGATTCTATAAAGGTCCTCCATAAAATAGGTTTAGGAGGTAGCAATTAGCTGGGTTTTTTTAAATAATTATATGAAGCATCGTATTGTATTATTGAATCCTATGCTAAAATGTTCTTTATATGCTTTGAATTTTCCTGCACAAGGGAATATAGGTAGATAGCCTTTGTTTTTTTATTTATTCCAGAAAGATTGTCCTTTTCTCAACTCCAAATGATTCATGCTTATTGGATGCATAGAAATTATATTATTGAGTTTGCTTTTTCTCTTTCCCTGAAATTGCTTCCCCTTGTAGTATATTAACCCGATGTTGCCATGGATAGCATGTACACTTATCCCATGCCCACAGTGATTTAAATTTATTGATTGTTTTTACGCATAGATGGGTCCACAAGTGCTTGGTCACGGGTGTGTCAATCAGTAGTGTGACCTATCACCTATTTATCTATTTCCTTGATTTCCAGGAATGGTTTATTTTGTTTTACATTGATATTAGTATTGTTGATAACACTGTGATAATTATGGCAATAATATTAACTACAACTTTGATGTTTACCCAATGAGTATCGTGCCTGTTTACCCTTTTTCTTGATTTTCTAAAATATCTTACATTTTCTTGTATTGCTGTTACTAATGTCTATAACATTATAGTAATTATAATGTAAGTAATAAAAATAACACCATCAATATTCATAGCATTAGTAAAAAAACGTTTTTCCTGCCAATTCAAGGAAAGGTGAAATCAGGTAAGGTCACAAGGTCTACTAGTTGATTCTTCTGTGACTAAGCACTAGCAGAGCCATCAATGTGCAGAGACATTTCTCTCTCACACACACACACACACACACACACACACACACACACACACACACACACACACACACACACACACACACACACACACACACACACACACACACACACACGCACACACACACACACACACACACACGCACACACACACACACACACACACACACACACACACACACATACACACACACACACACACACACACACAAAGCATTTTCCCAGTAGTATTGAGTTAATGTAAAATACTAAAACTTTTTATTATTTATTTTTTTTCAGGGCTTTTTGTTAAGTGCTGTTGCGACATTCATAACATCTTCACTCCGAAGTAGCTACAAGGAAAAAGTTACGGATCTCATAAATGGATTATCAGTTATCATGATTTTAGTGTTGGGTATAACAGGTGAGTAATAGCATTGTTCTATTTATTTTGTAAACTGAAGAGTCTTTTCTCTTATGCTGAAAATTAGAAAAAATGATGAAATATGTCCTGCCATTAAGGAGCTATCAGACTAGCGCTTCTCCGAATTTATGTTTACATATGAACTTTCCGTATGCAAATGGACTGACCCTGTCAACACCACCAAAGCAGCAAACAAAGAGTCCATGTAAACAAACCCATTGCCATCCAAGTGAGGTCCCAGGAATGACATGATGAGTATTCTCATACATATTGCATTATTTTAAAGAAATATAATTATGACTATTGTATTTAGAGATATTGTAGAGTAATAGATTTGTTTACATTAACTTATGCTATCTAATTTGGTAATAAAAAACATTCAAGTTGTTTAGAAGCTCCGTAGCACAAGCTCAAGATGGAAATTAGTCAGATTGAAAGAGTCTTTATCTGGGAGGCGTTCTGTTCTTTTGCAATATTTGCTGAAAGCCTCAAATTTAGATGGAAACGCAGAAGTTGACAGAAAAAGTGCTAGTGTGATAGGGCCTTTAGGGCAGTGATTTGAATATAAACAGCCTGTGTGAAGTAGCATCAACTTGTAATATTTATTTTGTTTCTCATTCAGTAAAAACTTATAAACAAAGTAAGGTATAGTTGATAAGAAAGTCATAGAAATTAGAGAATTTCATTTTATCACATGCTTTATTAATAAGATATATTAAAATAATTTTCTCCTCATTGTTTACTTACAGGTGGTAATGCGTGTCTCATAATAACTAGCGTTCTTTTCATGCTGTCGGGCATAGTTGGCGTCGAAGGTGATATCGAGTTGCTTAAGTTGCCTCGTGTAGATGTCTTCCACTATATCCTCGTTGGCATTAATTGTTTTGTTGTATGGGGATTTCAAAACTAAATTTATTTTGTTACATATCCCTAGGTCATATTGTGATTTTCAAGACCTCTTAAAAAGTTGTATGCAGTTTTCTTACTTTTTTCCCACAAAACTGTCTAGTCACAAATTTCATGGTTCGCTTTTAATGGAATTCCAAAGGGAACACAGGACCAAGTATTCTTTAGATTGCAGTTTCATTACAAGTAATAGCAAAGTAGGTGAATTCATTGTTATCAATTTTCTTTTTCTTTTTTTCTTTTTTTGGAAAATAGATACATAAACCATTCTTATCAAACACATTGTATTTATGTTTACCTGAGCAGGTTTGCTATTTGAAGTCTGCTCACATCTGCAAAATCATTATAAATTACCCCAATGCCTTGATAACTGCTATGAGGAAATTTGTCCATATTTGAAAAATCTTCAAGCAGTCATTTATATATTTATTTAGTACTTTTTGAAGTTCTAGAAATTCGTAGAACATTAGTACAGAAAAAAAAAATCAACTGTATTGATAAGGGAGTTATTAGTTGACTAGACTTCATGTGAGAATGATTAAAAGAAAATTTGAATATAAAGTGGAAAAATATTTTACGTAATCAATAAATAATTTAGTTTAGAATGCAGAATGAACTTTTCTTGATGATGGTGGGAGGGCAGCATTCATATACATGCCCTGTCCACTGTGATCTTATCTTTTATTTATATATTTTTTCACATATAGATAGCTACAGAACCACTTAGCCATCAAGGAGCCAATTACTGCAGCTCACGTCTCTACCCCATCCCTTGAACTTTTTGGAAAGAACATTTTTTTATTTGTTTTAATTCAAGGGTGAAGAGGTGATGCCAAGTAATTTACTCATTGGGGACTAAGTGCTTGTGAATCCATCTGTGTGTAAACAAAAATTGACAAAATAGAACTAAACAGAACGTTGCTAATACTCATCCCTAATAGATAAAAAATAAGAGAATAGGGTAGGAAAATTGCATGAGATTATCATCTTGTAAATTAAATTAATAACTGTCTAACCTTGTTATAATTTTGTGGTCATAACATTTGAATGTTGAAAGTTTATCTGTTAATTGTTAAGGTTGATGTACAAGCTCTTGATATGAATACTGTTTGGATAATTGTGTGTAGACCCGAATAAATAAACAAAAATATTGTTTTGATTTTTTAGCCTGTATTTCTATTATGGACAAAGAAAATGGACACCAAGTAGTCGAAAAAAAAAAAGTCAGAATTAGAAATTAATTCACAGTATCTTTCATTCAGAAAATTATTTACAATAAATATAGCAGGTCGTGCGTGTGTGTACACGTGTGTGCGTGTGTGCGTGCATGTACACGTGTGTGCGTGTGTGTGTACACGTGTGTGTGCGTGCGTGTACACGTGTGTGTGTGTGTGTGTGTACACGTGTGCGCGCGCGCGCGTGCGTGTGTGTGTGTGTGTGTGTGTGTGTGTATGTGTGTGTGTGTGTGTGTGTGTGTGTGGGTGGGTGGGTGGGTGGGTGGGTGGGTGGGTGGGTGTGGGTGGGTGGGTGGGTGGGTGGGTGGGTGGGTGTGTGGGTGCGTGCGGGTGCGTGCGGGTGCGTGCGTGTGTGTGTGTGTGCCTGCGTGCGTGTGTGTGTGTGTGTGCCTGCGTGCGTGCTGTGTGTGCACATGTGTCAGTGTGTGCACGTGTACGTGTGTGTGTGTATGTATGCATACACACAGCAGCACAAAGGCATGTGCATGTCTGAATCTGCTTATAATCAGAATGAGGATCAAAAGTATACAAATCCATTAAATGTAGTCAAGTTTTATTGAACATTACAGATTCTTCCTGAGAACAAAGAATGAACAAAGCTAGCTGTGGAAATAATGAGAAAGAAAGAAAAAAAAAAGTCACAAAATCACAAACTTTTTTTTTATAATCAAGGTACTGATACACCTGACAGTTTGGTGATAATAATTGGCAGCTGATTATTTGGTGACAATAATTGCTTGACATACATTGTTGTTCAGACAGCCTGCATTCAGCCAGTGATCCCCACCTTCTGAAGTGCATCTTTGGTTTGATGAAAAAGAGAAAGAGTATGGGGAGACAGGCTAGGGTTAAAAGTCATGAGGAATGTGACCTTAAAGAGCACTCCTTTAGATGCTTGACAATAGCGACAATCAAAAGGGGAGGAAGTATGGAATAAATATGTGAATATACACTTCTAGTTAGCTTTTTTTTTTTGCATATTTGTGTGGCATGGGTTTCTTTCAAACCTAAAGTAGTTAACAGTTAAAGTACCTGAATTTGGGAAAGGCAAGGAGAGATAACAGCAGTGCACCTTCCACAGTCTGTCACCTAACCCTGGCTCACCACCACCTCTCCTGTCCCTGGTCCCTTCATTGCTGCCATGCCCCTCTCTCTACGCTCAGCACATTTTGTCTAATTGTATCAATGAATGTCCATAGATCAAGTATAATTTTATTCAGAAACTGACACAGACTTGAGAGAAGAACGATGTGTGTATGCTGAAAAGAATAAGCTGACAGTATATTTCCAGTACCAATCAGGGAAGCAAGGCAGCATCAACCATTAGACATGGAAATAAATGCTATTAGTTTTATACATTTGTTTATCAACCAAACCTGACTATTTTGAGATTAATTATTCACATAGTTTCAATAAATAGTATATGAAAACATGTTCCATTTCAAACAAATAGTAATGGAGACCTTTTAACTTTAAACTTGAAATGCATTATTCTCAAAGACTGAATTTTTGCATTAAAAACACAGATAATCTAATATCTTAACTAAATACTTTGATTTCGAGTAAAATGTTTTTGTAGAGGAACAAAGTTATGAAATTTCACGTCAAATATGCAAACTACTGCAGTAGTCCAATTTTTGTGACATCAAAATGATACACCCCTATTGTACAAGTACATATTTAAATTTTTTGGAAAACTCCCTCCACAAATTTGTTTGTACACCATTTAGCTCTTCACAGCTAAAAATTAATGTCTCTTGAGCAAATATCTTACTCTATGCAATCTTTCTTTAATCCATCACTGCCGGGTAGCAGAGATCCCAGAGCATGATAAAACTCTGGCGATTTCTGGCAACGGCCAGACACTGGGCCCGGGAGTCCACTACATCAGTCTGAATGTCCCACTCCACACACTCTGGCACGTCGCCGTGCGGACAGGCTTACCCCACCGACCAAGCGGTTATGACGCTGGATCATGTGACCCGACAGTGTTGGGTTAAGGAAGTGACTACCAATCTCCTCTTCAACAATGTTTTCATTTTGTTTCCATCCTGAAACTTCAACCTATCATTAAATTTTTTCATGTGTATAAAAATTACAATAGGATTATAACACAGAGACAAGAATAGCACCATTTACCTTATTAAAGGATACAAAAATGAACACATAGCAGAACTACATAGGTAAAGCCTTAAATAGCCAGTCCACATGATAAAGTGGCTTTTGATGTACTGGTGCCTCTACAGTTATATAGAAAAAATTGTACTGGTATAAAATTTTAAAAAGTACAAAACATGTATACAATTTTCTATATCTTACATTAAAAAATATATATAAAAATATGTATCAACACGAACTTTCAGAGAAAATATAATTTTGTGAGAGCAAGTCTTTGACAGCTTTCTTTACTAATTAAACAAACATTTCTATAAATCACCAAGAGCCATAAGAGATTAACCCTTTGCCGACGGGTGGCATGTTCGTACATGCCATGGCATGTCTGGACTATCTGCCAGGGGCATGTACGTACATGCCATGGTGTATGTATGGCCATGCCATGAGTTTTTTTTTGTTACAATTATGGCAAAATAATACTTTTTTACCACTGAAAATGTGATTAAGTAGTTTTTAACACTTTCTCATTTTTCCTATACTGTGCATTTCATAAAGGCTTCTTGGGCTTCCGAGGTTAGCGTAAAAAAGAATTACGCCGTTAATCAACTACATTGGCCAGAGATATTATATAGTATTCATGAAGTGATGATGTAAAACCACGTGAAAATACCAATATGTATTTTTGAAGAAAAATCACTTATTTATAAAAACAGTGAACATAAAAGTATATCTATATGGAAGTGACAATATATACCTGTTGAAACTAAAGGTATCTTATAAAATAACTTGGAAAAAGAAAAAGAAAAAGAAAAAGAAAAAAAAGAAAGAAAAAAAAAAAAAAATAAATAAATCACGGTTTCAACTCCATGATGCCACACACTGCTTATTTTATTCAGACTATAGATCGAATAATGATCAACTATGGAGTCTATATGACAACAAAAATATCCTACAGTCTTGATTTATCAGGAAATATAGCAAATAGAGACCTTGGAAAATAATAATTTTGAAAATACAACATAGGCTCTTAGTATTACGAAGAAACGGTACGGGACGCTGGTATTTGGCATGAGCAGTTGCGCATGCTAGGGTGACGATATAAGCCCCCGGCAGCGAGGCCCGGGCCACTATGAATACTACCCGTCGGGAAAGGGTTAAGAAATGTGCCACAGCACTAACATCAGCTGTATTGGCTTTTTTTCTTTCTTTTCTCATTTTACTATACTGGTATCATCAAAGGTAAAAATATGGCTGATACTTGCATACCCTTCTATTTTACTTACTATGTGATTCAAAACAAAGCCCCATCTTTGTGGCTGGAAACAATAGTTCACTTCTAATACTCAATATTTACCAATGCAGACCAACAGAACCTAGGGAATACTTGCTGGTCAAAAATTACAAAACCGTCCCCATCTCTTATTAATGTATGGGAAATTACACACCTGGGGTAATGCCCTTAAGCGTCACAAATCGGTATGTATTGCATTTTTTAAACAGTTACTTACATCTAGTAAAATTTGTCAGCAACTTCCCAATTCTCATTCAGAAAATGAATAAATAAATTGTAGCATTACACTTTTTATAATAAGAGATAAAATTTCTGTATGAGTATCATCTGGCATATATGTTCATATCAGCACATCTCTGCTAAGGCTATGAATGGAAATATGAAACCATTCCTAAATCTCCCTATAATGCTCTCTTTAATGCCTTAACACCCTCTGCATTAGGTATTATTCATCGAGACACAGGCTTTTCCTGGACAATCTGCCAGGTGTCATCACCTGAAGTGTGAATGAATAGACTTTTTGCCAGCTTCAATTAACAATTTACTGCTTCTCAACTTAAATAAATATCAAACCAATTTAAACATAGATAAATAGAACTATTTAATTAGACCCTGTTTACAAGATTTAAACTCATAATTAGGAATTCTGATAAGCAAATGTTGGTGAAAAAAATGCTTATGACAGACTTTATGACAGGCCACCGCAAATAAAGAAATCTTGGCATGTAGTGGTCTACCTAGGTCAATCTACCTAATGAAAATACTGCCCTCTCATTAACATATACATGAGTAGATATTGGATATATAATCTGATAAACTAAAAACAATAATCACGTGGTTTCTTGCAGTTACCACATCACAGTATCTTATTTTAAAATATAGATCAGCGTAAAATCAGATCACCTATAATACTGGCAGATTAGTATAGTCATATATATCATATATCTAAAAATACTCCTAAAGTTTACTGCAAAACAACAGTACCTATATTATTAGCAATATAAAAAATGTGCTGTGAGATATTTGAGCTTATATAGTTTTTCGGGATATCAAAATGTAAGATATAAATTTAATTACAGCAAAAGCTATTTAATTGTATCCATATGTGCAAGAATACATGCCATGCCCACTGTAATATACATTTAGTTATTGCATTTACACACAGATGGCTCTACAAGTGCTTAGTCACCAAGGAGTCAGTTATCGATCCTACCTATCTCACCTGTTTACCCTTTTCCTTGACTTTTGGAAAAGTTCTTTTTCATTATTTCATTGTCTTGAATGTTACCAAGATTTTAATAACAATTTAATAATCATAACATCAATAACAATAATAATAGTAATGATATCAATTGTATTAATAAGAAAAACACATTTTTCTGCCAAATCAAGGAATGGGGAAATCAGGATCGGTCACTAGGGCCTCCTGAAAGACCCCATGCCAGCTGGGCACATGCAGAGCCATCTGTATGTAACACAATTGGGTTGATGCTCCATGTTACAGAACAGCAGCTCCACTATGTTCTTGTATCACAGGAAATTCGTATAAACAGTATCTGGACAGCACAGAAAATGTGATGTGTGATGTGATTTAATTGTACTTTCAGTTACAGACTGAAAAAATACCCCCTGAAAATTCTTGCACACTAAATTTCAATTTTCTTCCCAGTTATAATACTCTTTCTGCATTACTTATGATTACAATCAATATGGGCGGTTTCTGATTGTTCACCTGTTTATTTCAGTTAATTTTTTTTCTAAACTGATACTACATGAAGAAAAAATATGAAACTTTTAATTGTGCATATTAGAAGAAAAACAGAAACTGAAACAGAGTACCGTGCAACATTTTAATTAATTATTTTTCTTTTTTTCTTTTTTTTGTATTCATAGTGCAGCACTGACCTCCTAGTTTTATTGGAATAATGAATCCAAATTAACTCAAAACACAAATGCTCATAAGCTGAAGATTATTAGGAACTGCTTTCGACAGACAACCAAAACATTTAAAACATGAATAAAAAGAACTAACAACAATCTTTCAACAACAATGAGGATACTTTATAGAGTATTACATAACCAAAACAAATCCCTAAACTTCAATTCACAAAGTTTCTTATGGTTATGTAATGCATACATACTGCCTGGAATGTTATGTTTATACCCCCATATAGTACAAATATCCGTAAAGTTACAGATACCATTTCTTTAAGTTTACATCACTGTCTGGGATGTAATAGCCCTGGCTTCACCTTCCTCTTCTGCGTTATCGTCAACTTCAGGCCTTCTTCTTCTTTGACTCCGTTCCTGGTTACAGATAGACGGTAGTGTTGGGTGGAGAAGGCCGTAGTAGATTCCCATCAGTACAAGGCTCAATAAAAAGGCCGAAAAGTGGAAAACAACACCTGGGAAATGAGAATAGTGTCAGGATATTCTGAAGGTGACTTGGTGCGAAATAAAAATGAGAGAAAGTATGAGGACCCTGAGTAGATATTCCATTCGATGAGATCATTTGAAGTGAAAGACAAAATAAGCAAAAATGAAATTTTACTGGATATAACAAGAAACAATACACACCTGGAATATAGTACCACACACTTGTATCTGCATAAATCAACCAGACAACCACCATTATTGTGTTTTCTATTCCAAATATAGTATAGAAGAAAATGTACTTCTTCTTGGTATCCTCTTCTTTTTCATTAATGAAAACGAATATGTAGATGACACCCAAAATAAAACTGAAATAAAAAATTAATTATCAAAACTTCTAAAACAGGAATATATGGAAAAAGATGTTTAAGTACTGAGAACTATCAGTGAGATTTAGAGATAGAGCTTTAACAGATAAGATCAATGAACTTGATATAATATTCTTAATTCATACAGTAGAGTATGAAGTATTTCTGGGAAATTGAGGTATGTACATATATATATATATACATAATATATATATATATATATATATATATATATATATATATATATATATATATATATATATATATATATATATATATATATATATATACACAAATTAAAACAAAGATATAACAATATCAACATGAGAGAAAGAAAAAAAATCGATGGTGCATCCAGTCATGCACTCAACAGCTTACAAATACATTAACTGCTTTTTAAACATAGTCTGCAGATACTGCATCATCCATTGACACAAATAGTGTAAACTCACCTTAGACCAAGCTCCCCAAGGACTGAATTGCACATTTGCTTCAGTGATTTGCGCACCATGAGCCACGTCACCATGATGAGCCAATGCACCCCGCAGAATATGAATAAAAAGGGTCGGAAGACGGAGGCAAATAGTACCATTGCTGTGACTCGTGCACCTGAAAACGGAGTACAAGGAAAGCTGACAATAAAGAAGAGCTCTCCTAAAGATATAGCTGTAATATGAATGAAAATGTCTTCAGAAAAATTCAACAAAATCTTTAGGAACATTGACGTATTAAGGAAACAACGATCTCTAAAGATATTTGACTTTCATCTGGTGAGTCTGGATATATTATTATTCATTTTCACAACATACACTGCAGATGCTGCATAAAATGAAAAGGATACATATAAAAGGGAAGATAAAAAAAGGAGGAGGAGGAGGAGGAGGAGGAAGAAAGGGGAGATAGAGAAGAAGGAGAAGAGGAAGGAAACGGTGGAGGAAAAGAAATAGAAGAATAATGAAGAGAAGAAGAGGATGGAGAAGACATAGAGAGAAGTAGGAGGGAGAAAGAGAACAAGGACAAGAATAAGAACAAGAAAGAGATATTACTTACTAATACTAAAGAGATGCCAAAGCATTAAGACGAGGGAACCAAGTATTGATATATTTGGCTTTTCCATGCTGGTGAAGCGACTTCCTCGAGCAAAGGCAGTCACTCCCCACGCAAGGCTTACGAGGGAAGTGAAGCATCCAATACAAAGAATATAAACTGAAAATCAGAAATTCATTTTACATTCAATTGCAAATTTATGAAAAATCTTGAATTCATCAACCAATATCTCAATTTTTCCTTGTTTTATTGTCAAAAAAAAAAAGAAAAGGTACAGATATGAAACAACAAGAGATCACCCAGCCCTCTGTGATTTCTAAATGATTTCTAATTGATACTCATATAATAATTACTTTAGATTCTCTTCCCACACATCGAAAAACATTCTATATACATATGGTGGTACAACTGGCCGAAGATATTTGAAGACCTAAAATTATCGTGCTTGGGTTTTATCTGGTAACACTATAAGTGCATTCAAAAAAAAAAAAAATAAATAAATAAATAAAATGACAAAAATAAAATTGGCTGAGCAGACTGTGTCACTCGTATCTAATAAGAAAAAACAAATAAATACGAAAGCATTTCACGTTTAAACTTTTCAAGAACATGTTAAAGCCTCCACCTATACTTTCATTCATGAAATATCAAGTCAAAATGATAATCAGAGTGTAAAGCATCTGCAAATACATGCAACAGATGGCTTTGTCATATAATTTCTATTTATCTTATTTTATTATTATATTTTTTCTATTGGCTGCAAATTTATTTGGCCAGCTGTACAATCTATGTGTCTGTCTATCTATCTCTTTATTTCTCTCTTCCTCTCCCTCCTTCTCTCTTCCTACCCCTCCCCTTACCCCCTCTCTCTTCCTCCCTTTCCCCTACACTCTTTCTTCCTCCTCTTTCCCCCACTTTCTCTCTCTTCCTCCTCTTCTCCAACTTTCTCTCTCTTCCTCCTCCTCCCCTTCTCTCTCTTCCTTATCCTCCCCTTCTCTTTCTTCCTCACCCTCCCCTTCTCTCTTTCTCTCACCCTTCCTTCTCTTTGCCTTATCCTCCCTCTCTCTTCCTCTCTCCCCCACCCCCTCTCTCTTCCTCTCTCCCCCACCCCCTCTCTCTTCCTCTCTCCCCCACCTCCTCTCTCCCCCACCCCCTCTCTCTTCCTCTCTCCCCCACCCCCTCTCTCTCCTCTTCCCCACCTCCTCTCTCCCCCCCCTCCTCTCTCTTCTCTCTCCCCACCCCCTCTCTCTTCCTCTCTCCCCCACTTCCCTCTCTTCCCTCTCCCCCATCTCCTCTCTCTTCCTCTCTCCCACCCCCTCTCTCTTCCTCTCTCCCCCACCCCCTCTCTCTTCCTCTCTCCCCCACCCCCTCTCTCCCCCCCCCCCTCTCTCTTCCTCTCTCCCCCACCCCCTCTCTCTTCCTCTTCCCCCTCCCCTCGTCCTCTCTCCCCCACCCCCTCTCTCTCCTCTCTCCCCCACCCCCTCTCTCTCTTCCTCTCTCTCGTCTCCCCCACCCCCTCTCTTCCTCTCTCCCCCACCCCCTTCTTCCCCTCTCCCACCTCTCTCTTCCTCTCTCCCCACCTCCTCTCTCTTCCTCTCTCCCCACCCCTCTCTCTCCTCTTCCCCCACCCCTCTCTCTTCCTCTCTCCCCCACCTCCTCTCTCTTCCTCTCTCCCCCCCCCTCTCTTCCTCTCTCCCCCACCTCCTCTCTCTCCTCTCTCCCCCACCCCTCTCTCTTCCTCTCTCCCCCCCCTCCTTTTCCTCCCCCCACCCTCTCTCCTCTCCCCCCCCCTTCCTTTTCCTCTCCCCCACCTCCTCTCTCTTCCTCTCTCCCCCACCCTCCTCTCTCTTCCTCTCTCCCCCACCCCCTCTCTCTTCCTCTCTCCCCCACCTCCTCTCTCCCCCACCTCCTCTCTCCCCCACCCCCTCTCTCTTCCTCTCTCCCCCACCTCCTCTCTCTTCCTCTCTCCCCCACCCCCTCTCTCTTCCTCTCTCCCCCACCTCCTCTCTCTTCCTCTCCCTCTCCCTACCCCCCTACCCTCTCTCTCTCTCCTCCTCTCCCTAAAATCTCTCAGAAGCCTCAAAAAACATCAACACTGACACCAATCTGATCCATATTCTGATTTGCGCACAAGGGAGAGGATGTACAGCTGCAGGACAAGCTGTGGCGCTGCCTCCATGAAGCACTCGAACAGCCTAAGGAAAACCGAGTCCCCATCTTCATACAGCATGTAGGTATAGTATTCTATCTGGCGTTTTCTATCTCCCTGCTTCCAGTGCCTGCGACTGATGAGGCCATAATGCAAGGAATCCATATATCTAGAAAATAGATAGAAAAGCAATGCTAAATAATTAAAACATAATACATAAGTGCTACAGTAATACTAGATATAATTACAATGGTTATTAGCACTATCATTTTAGCATTAATCAATACCACCATTACTATTATACATGCTTATTGGTGATAATAACATACAGATATTTAAAGGACTGAGGAAACTGAAAATACAGTGAAAGGAAAAACATTTCATCTGAAGATATTTACATACAACTTGACTGAATACTATAATAAATTTTAGTGGATGTTTAATTTTACATCCATCTCATTAACATATACAATTATGCAAATGCTATACATGGCTTCTAGAAAGTTCTGAAGCACTCAAGCTTACATTTTATCAATGACAATATCTTATCTATCAAGTATCTGTCGGTTTTGGGTGTTGGATCGTTTAAAATCTCTATCTGTGTCACAGCACAGTCAGGAAACACAGCTGTTGCTTCTATGAATACCAAGTGACGTTCATTTCATTGCTGCTTTGAAATCTGTACTGATTCAGGTAAAGGGAAAACAATTGTCTTATCAATATTAAGCATTATTAATACCTTTTGCTGAGAACTGATTTTCCAAAAGTGCTAGAAAAGCCAAGAAATTACTTATTTCTTTGGTATAATACAAAGATACCAATAGAATGTCTAACTTACTTTATATACTGAGGGTTAGTTTTTACACTTACATTTCTTTTCTCATAAGTTTCTTGTTTGTTTTATAAAAAAAGAAAGGGGAGGGCTGTCAGTCATTCTACTCCCTATCTCAGAAACAGGTACTATACCTCTTTCTAACAGTGACTGTATAAGGTACAGTCAGTGGCACTTCCAACCATACATGTCTGAACCTTGTCACCAAATGTTAAATAGTAATGTTGTTTGGTAACCAAATAAAACCTGTGACTGGCTAAGGCACTCTCAGCTTTACCAACATTGCTATTAATGTAACAAGTGGCTAAAATAAAATTGAAACCCTTATGCACATCACACTTACAAGGAAATAACATTATATTGTTATTAAACTGAGAATATGTTAAAAGTATTATATACAAAATGTCATAAACACTGGTATTGCATTTGTCACTAAATTTTCAATGAGATCCATATGAAAGGATAAAACTAATTTTCTATTGTCATTCTAGACTAATTCATAAAATCTTCACGGGGAGGGAGGGATGGAGGGAGGGAGGGAGGGAGGGAGGGAGGGAGGGAGGGAGGGAGGGGGGGAGAGAGAGAGAGAGAGAGAGGAGAGAGAGAGAGAGAGAGAGAGAGAGAGAGAGAGAGAGAGAGAGAGAGAGAGAGAGAGAGAGAGAGAGAGCAGAGAGAGAGAGGAGAGAGCAGAGAGAGAGAGAAGAGAGAGAGAGAGAGAGAGAGAGAGAGGAGAGAGCAGAGAGAGAGAGAGAGAGAGCAGAGAGTGAGAGAGAGAGAGAGAGAGAGAGAGAGAGAGAAGAGAGAGAGAGAGAGAGAGAAGAGAGAGAGAGAGAGAGAGAGAGAGAGAGAGAGAAGAGAAGAGAGAGAGAGAGAGAGAGAGAGAGAGAGAGAGAGAGAGAGAGAGGGGGGGGAGGGGGCAATTAACAACCATTATCCAACCTCTCCAATTTATTTCAGTGAAACAACTGCTAAGTCTAAACAGCATCTACAAGTCACAATGTGTGCATGAAGAAAACATGTTATGCCTGAGCCTTGCAATCACTATAGCAAACATGCAAGATTGATTGATAAACTATTAAAGGTTCCAATAATAATTTTTTGACATGGCACTGATAATAATGGCGATCACTTATATCTGTATATTGTTTACATCTCAAAAGTACTGTAATGTAGTTTGTGCATTTCTTTACCTCTAAATGAAAAATAACAGTATACTGGAAATACCGGTGCTGTTGATATTTTGCATATGGTTCCATCAAGATATTTTGCAGTATAACAACAATATACTATTATTTCCTTATAAATGTGACATAAATAAGTTTCAGTATGATTTTAGCCACTTGCTATATCAATGTCAAGTTATATTTGTATTATCAAAAACTAAAAAGTCTTAGCCAATCTGAAGGCTGGGATGACAGGAAAGACTCACCATGAGTGCACAAGCCTCTTGGAAGCCGATTAGACTAATTTAAAAAGGGGGCTTTTGCATTATTCCCATCGATAAACGAATGTGGAATGTAGTGTCCATGAGCCATGACTGGAAGAGTGCCGGCTTCATGGAGGATGCCACTTCCATGCTTAGCATCCTAGTGTCTGCTGCTGTGACTGGCAATGCAGGTTGTATTACAGAAAATTTAATACTTAAAAAAAAAAAAAAAAAAAAAATGTACTTATTGTTTTTATTCTTGCACTGAGTTATGGACTACCTAGAGAGATGATATAGAGTCTGTGCGAGGAAAACAGTCTTATTACCTTCTGGATAATGTAAATCAAACAATGAACATGGACAAACGGACTTAGGAAAATGGCAAAAATGCAAGAATGGCATAGAACCTTGTCACCACACACAAGTACTCACGTCCACCCAGCATAAAAACCAAGCACCCTTCAGAGTGGCCACTCATGTCAGCCTAATGCTCATATTTTGGGCCATATCCAATGGATTAAAACTAGTAATTTCAGGCTATAATTTTCTTCTGACAATAAGGAGAGTAATTCCCTGGTACTACTAGCTCAGTAGTACCAGGGAATTACTCTCCTTATTGTCATTTTCCTTTAAGATTTTCTTCTGCACATGCATGGCTCCACAAGTACTCGACAACAAAGGAGCCAATTAGTAACAATACTAACAATAGAAAAATTAAAATCTTTCTGAAAATCAAGGAAAAGGGTAAACAGGTGAGCTTGGTACAATACCTGTAACTGAGTCCCTGTTATTTGAATACTTGTGGTACCATCTATGTGTAAAGACAATCAGTAAACAAAAAAGACACAGTAAACACTACATGTGTTCCCTCTATTCTCTCAGCACAAATTACCAATGCTATACTTTTATAACTCAAATCTGACTTTTAAATCCTTGTTCTAATAACATTCATTCCCTAAGGGAAAAAAATAAATAAATAATTCATGCTGGTGGTTTACAGGCTACTCAGTCCCTGCAAATACCAACAGCTTACCTGAGTATAGGGCCAAGCTGCAGAATATGGAACAATATTCGAACCACCCAGCGGGACACTGAGGCTTTAGGCACATTAGCATTGTCTGCATCTTTGACGTACCTGGGAAATAAATCACATATCTATCAGACTGTAGTAATGATGTATCGCTGTATGAATCACATATCTATCAGACTGGAATGATGTATCACTATTCAAAACAAAGGTCTGGCTATCTTAGGAAAGGAAGAGGGGGAGAAAGTACCCACAATACTCACCAGTGTAAGGAAACGCCTGTCATTACAAAGGATGGAACGCAGATGAACACAACTGTAAATGAGAACCAGATGATGTCGTCATCCCGCCAGTGTTTGTAGGCTGTTAAGATATCAAATCCCTGCAATGAATCAAAAACGGAAGAAAGCATTATGTACCATTCATTTAATGAGTTTAATATAATGTTATTACTGAATAACATATGAATATTTGTTACAATATAACATCATTTATAATCTACTTCTGAGAACATTTGATCTCAGTATAAAAAAGATAATTTGCATTCTTAATTATTACAATTGACAAACAACAATTATGAATTTTTTTTTAACCTAACCTTCATTAAACTCTTCAAAATGCAGTAAATAATGCAACATAGGCAAAAGTACAGTCTGAAACGGTTGGCAGAAAACTTTATTTTTTTATATATATTTTTGTCAATGAATTGAAAAGAGGCATACATGGAAAGCCACCGAGATCATAGATCTAGTACTGCTTAACCTCAAGCATGACCACTTCAGTATAGTAAGCCCATGTCAGCTGTAACATTTTGCTGATTTAGCCATGGAGCTTTCTGCATCCACATTTTCTTAATGTTTAATGTTTTAAACAAACAAATGTGCTAGACATCATCAAAGGTCATATAGCACTATGGTAAAGTATTATGGTGGGAGGGGTTTGAAGAAGTTCTTTATTAGAACAAAATGTCTTAGATTTCAATGGTCATATGGCATTTTAAGATAGTATGGTAGTGAAAGGAGTAGAAAGAGGGGGAGTAAGTGAGGTAGGATAGGGACTGATAGAAGGGGGAAAGGTTAAGGAAAAAGGGTGCTTAGATCAAATGGAGGGTATTTATGCATCTGAGGAAGGAGAACAGGCTGTTAAATGAAAAGGTGGGGGATTCAGTGAGGATGTTCGACAGGTTGGGGAAGAGAGGACAAGTAAGGAAAAGTGCAGGTACGGGCTTCAGTAAAGGATAGTAGAATATATGGGACTGAAAGAGGAACATTGCAAGTGGAGCATAGAGGTGGGTTGGAATGTGACATGAGGTACAAATAGGTGAGTCAGGTGTGACCTATTTGTAAACAGGAATGGCAGTTTCCCAGTGTCTGTTCTGGTTGTATGGGGCTGCCCAAGGGGAGATAGAGGATTTTATGGTTTGAAGTTTATTGGGAGTCAAACCTAACCAGAGAGATTGCTAATGGTTATAGGGGAAAGTTTTGCAGTGGAGGTCATAGGAGGTGGCTGATAAGTGTTAAAAGCGGGGTTGGTGAGTTGTGGAGAGGGCGGCAGATCGTGTCAAGGTAGCTGCTTGTTCATTGCCGGGGACCTGACATGGCCGGGTGTCCAGCAAAATTTCACTGCTTTCTGCTGTGTAGACAGATAAAACAACTGTTTTTGTATCTTACTAACTATAGGGTTGACAGGGTGTATGGATTTTATGAGTGATATTGAATTGTGTGTCAGTGAAGATGGTGAAGAACGAAGAAGAGATGGAAGACGCGTTGTAAAGCGAAAAGGATAGCTTATAGTTTTGTTGTAAGGACGCTTGTGTGAGAAGGAAGATTACGGTGAAACCAGTATCTGAGGTGGATTTGGAACCTCCAAACATGGGTACTGGAGGAATGACGAGAGATATATGCAAGAAAATGTGGGAGGAGGATAGAAAGTGGGATGTTTAATTTGGGTGGATCAGGGAGGGAAAGTTTGGGCAGAAAGAAGAAGGGATCGGAGATGGGGAATAGGTGAATGGGAAAGCAGAGCGTCCATACGAACTGGGAAAGGGTACGTAAAAGTGAAGAGGAGAAGGCAGATGGGACAGTTTGCTTGGAGAGGGAAAAATGATCAAAAAGAGCATAGCTTTCTAGAGAGAAAAGAGCACAATAAATAAAGGAATGGTTAGCCTGATTTAGTATATAAGCTCTCAAATGGAGAGGATTGAAAGGTGTCTGGGGCTAAACAGAGGCCGCAATGATGGATTGTGTTGTGTTGAGTGAGAAGGGGGGCAGAAACAAAAGAATATATACGGCAGCTTTAATTAAAGCAGCCAATAATCCTACACTCCACAAGGATTAAAGTAATATGGAGATGGAAGAGTGTTTTGTGGTCTGAACCCCTGGATATATGTGATAGGGTCTGTAAAAGTTGGAGGCAATGACAAGCTTTTTCTTTAACAGAAAGAATATGGGCTCCACAAGACAGTTTGGACTCACCAAGGAACTTGCCTGAAGGGCAGAATTGGAAGGAAGCATCATATAGGAAGAGTGGAGGCTGGGAGCCTATCCATGAACAAGAAAAAAGGTTGGAAAAGGTTTAGAGGTAAAAAATTGAAAGCCGTAGTTGGTAGCCCAAGAAGAGATTGATGTTACTGTCAACTGGAGAAGATGATGGAGAGCTGGTATGGAAGGCCCAGAGGCAAAAATGGCTAGATCACCTACATACTGTGAGGACCAGTTACCTGGTGGTAGAGCTGAAAGTAATCCGTTTACAGCAATGAGAAATAATGTGATGCAGAACACACAGCCTTGTGGGACACCTTTGCCTTGCAGGAAAGAATAGGAGGTATAAGAGACAAATGACACACAAGGTACAATCAGAAGGACTTTATTAAAACACCCACATTTCCACATATACCATGGGAAGATAATTTTTGAGGAATATGGTGCCGCTATGTGGTATCACATGCCTTTTCTAGACCAAAGAAGACAGGTAATACTGAATCACGGAATGCAAATGCTGATGTGATTTGTGTTCCAAAATAAGCAAGAGGATTAGCTGTGTTTCAGCCATAACGAAATTCAAATTGATTTGGAGAGATGAGGCTGCGATATTCAAGGTACCACATTAGCTGGATGTTTAGCATCCTTTCCAGTATCTTGCACAGACAGCTTGTAAGTGGTATGGGACATTAGTCTTAAGGAAGGGTACCTGATTTATTTAGTTTTTGGAAAGGTAGTACAAGGGCTTCTCACTAGTGGGGAGGAAAGTTTCTGGTCGTCCATAAATTAATGAATATTGAAAGAAGGAAGGACAAGGAAAAAGATGGAAGGTGTCATAATATACAGTAATGCATACAGTCTGGGCCTTTGTGAGTGTTGTGGCATGACCCTTATGCATAATAGATTTCAGAAGAAGAGAAAAAGGCATTATAAGATTCTGCAGAGGACAGGGAGAAAGGGATGGGATCCAGCGGCACAGAAAAATGTGGATAACTGTGCAAGGTATAGTGGTTAGTAGGGGAGGTATAACATATGGGGTTTTATGAGGGGAGGGTATGGAGGAGGCAGATTGAGAGTGAGGGAGTTATGCAAAATAAACATTTGAAATCAGTATTAGAGGATGTGTCAGAAAGGTTTCTTGGAGACAGATAATGGATGGGTTGTAAGAAGATGAGGGGGTAAAAGGAATATGTGGAGGACGAGGATGGATGTCATCAGTCACTTTGACTGTCGCCAGAATAGGGGCACAGAAATTGGAGGATGGATGAAAAAGAGGAATTTTCTCTTGAGTTCTGCTTAGGAAGTTTCTAATGTCCTTAAAGGAGTTTCTGGATTTGGGTGGGGACGTTTGGGAGACGAAAGATATTTTTATGAGGAGGAGAAAAGGAGATAGGCATCTGAAAAGTAGAGGATGTAGTTAGGTTAGGTAAGGAGTAGGGAGAGACATAGGAGAGAAGTGGATATTGGAGTATCTGGATTGAGAATGGAAAAAGGATTTGACTGGGAGATAGGGGAAGTAGAGGTGGGAAGTTGAGGAGCAGAAGGTAGTGGTACTGAGGAAGATGTAGAGACTACTTAGTGGAAGGAAGGATGGTATTGGAGTAGGGAGTGATTTTAAAACTTTGTTAGTGTGCTTTCTGTCTGGCTGCTCATAGAATGAAGCCAAGTTTGTATCTGAGAACTGCTACCTCAGACTCAAACCTGTAAGCAGGGAATCCCCAATAAAATACATTATGGGAGCCACCACAACGGTCCTGACCAGGTTGTGCATATAGAGGGCAGCAGGCTGTGGAATTACAGTGCTTTGCAGTATGGCCAAAATGCCATTTGGGTGGCAGCTGATATGGTTTGACAGGGCAAGATTCTCCTCCTATACAGATCTTATGGGAAAGGTCATATCTACAAAAGGTAATCTTGGCAATATTGATGTGGGACATACAGCAGCCTCTGAGGGGAATAGTGTAGCACTGTACTGATACTGCATCATAGTCAGTGATGCAGGCAAGTAGGTTGTCTTCGCAGTCTAACCAATCTTTGACAGACTGGGGGCTCAGCTGGAGATAAGGAAATAGTTCCAGTAAATGTATTAAAGGAGGAGTGGTTTGGGCAGGAATAGGTTTATCAGTGAGGTCAACCAGGGTCGATAGTGCATGGACTTGGGACACAGATGTGACAAGGCCTGAGTGGTAGGGACAACTGCAGAAGGAATCTTTGCCGACTTGTTTCTAGAGGCAGTTGAAAGAGAAGGGTATTATTAGAGTAAGGGTTTGTGAGGGAATCACAAAAAAACAGTCCCATTTGGCTGGGCTAAATAGGGTACAAAAAACGTTTATAGAAGAAGGAATTACAGAGGGGCAAGGATGGGTGGAAGAGGGAGTTGTGTGGAGTGAGATAGTACTGTGAGGACAAAGTCAATAAGGTAGAACAGCTGTAATAATGGAGGAGGAGGTAGAAAATGAAACGACTGTGCAGGTGGGGAGGGTTGGAGGATACTGGGAGTAAGGAAGAGGTATCTTTTGAAGGTGGAGTTATAACCTGGGTACATGATTCGGGATAGGTCAAGTCGACAGCTTGTGTAGATGAGGGGGGTGTAATAGCAGTGTCCAGAGCCATGATCAAAGGAGAGTCAGGGGAGGAGTTAGATTCAGAGAGGCTGGTTGATAAAGGGACAAGTCTCAATGCCACTAATAAGTGTACAAAATCTTCATTACTGGTCATGGTAAGCCTGAAATACGTGGGGAAGATAAAGGTTCCTCAGGGTTCCCATGAGAGGTAAGGGCTATAGAATTTACCAAGGTAATACCATGCACATGGCTCCCTGAGGCTGTTCATGACTGGAACAAAATCGGCCTTTCGTCCTTTCATCACAGTTCTTAAACCTTCGGAATTGGACACGGGAAGGGGTTGGGGAAGATAAGGAAAAGGAAAGTAGGAGAAGAAAAGACCTTGCAAAATTAGTTGAGTCGAGGGCTGAGGTCCAAGGTAGGGGAGATCCCCAGCACTGGACCGGTCTCTGTCTCCCAAGCATCATGATACAGCTGACTATCTACAGCTCAAAAATAGTCTACAACATTGTAAATTTATATGATTTTGACATATGGGCATTATAATTAAATATAATCAACTCTACATGAAACTTATTAGTCTTGTACTTTTATTTCTGTCAAATTTACAATATTATTACTGCCACAGTCAGCAAGTGCATCTAAGGAATCTGATACCTTTAAGTCAGTGATTTGTCATTTTCAAATAAGAGAAAATATCTCTTTTCAACATGAGTTTGTCAGAGAAATTGCCATGTGATCTGAGGTTTACTTTCACATGTAACACTCAGTGATGTGTACTGTACAATGTTATGACTAACAATTAACAACTATTAAATAATATTCATAGGATTAACATTTAGTCTTCCTTAATAATGACATAAGAGATACGACAGGGAGACCGCAAGGTAAAAATGCAAAAAAACTCACCAACAAATATAATTTATATGTACAACATAACTAAAAAAACAGGCCTAAATGCTACTTTTAGTTTATCAGTGTGAATGTCACCAATGCAAACAATTTGCATATTAATCATTCATATGCTGTAATACAAGAGTCAAAAATACAACACAACTGACAATGCTCGATGGATATCACATACTAGACTCTCCTGACCATTTCCTTAACTTAATTTCGTACCTCACAATCTGTTATCGGGGGACGTTAAGATAGTTAAAAGGTTTTGTCCAGGCTCAGTGAAAAAGTGAATGTTGTGAATATAACATGATAGGTCTAGCTTAAATAATTTCAGGTCTAACACAAGAGGTATCTGACCCTGTTCTTCAGCGAGTTGCTTTGATATTTGAAAAACAGAATGCCCTGAGTCTAAATTAGAGACTATTAACATAAATAGTATGTTCATAAGTAGGGACTGAAAGTTGTATTCACATTCCTTTATATTACTAATAGACAGCTAATTGAGAGTATAAAGTATCAGATGTCTAAAGTAATAAATCAGGAAG